>NW_026889774.1:9267500-9465000 GCF_033153115.1 Saccostrea echinata
CCACCCTTATAATTTTATGGCTTCAAAGTAGAAAAAAGTCCATTTATTTTCACTAAATAGAGCCTAAATTTATTAATAATCACAAAAAAATATATAGGTTGCCATATTTGTAAGATGTCAGACATAAATAAACAGAGGTATATGTAAGCATAAAAAAATCATACATTTTTAGTAAACAGTATTATTTCAACTATGTAAAAAGTTGTTCAAATACATAATTCTGATACTGAAAGTTCCAAAATAATTGTTACTTTATAAATTTTCATGAAATGTGAATATCAGGCATGCCCCCCCCCCCCCAATAATTTTGACGATATATAGAATACTATAGAAAAGATAGCTACTTATGCTTGTGCCCCCTCAGTAATAACCTTTTTTTTTTTTTTTTTTTTGCTTGTCAAGGAATTTTGGTAGTTGATAGTGCCCCCCCCCCCAACTGAAAATGTATGGTTGTGCCCCCTCAAAGTGAATTTGCTTCCTACGGGCCTGTCAGGGAAGAAACCATTTGACATTAGAAATACAATAAAGAAAATGTCTGAATGAAGATACATGAGGAGTTATTGCCCTTAGTACCATTTTTAAATGTTAAATGATTGATTGAATATAGAAATTATTATTTTAATTTAAAATTCTTTCACTAAACAATATTTTTTATTACACCAATTGAAAAGCATTCTTCGAAAAAAAAATTATTTCTATTGGGTATGAATTTAAATCAATAACAGATTTTTCAAAAACCTATGACATCACAGGAGGATGGTAATACCTTAAGGTAAAATATCCCTCTGCTCCAAATTTCACAATTTTTTTTTTAATTCACAACATTTATTTTCATCATCAACAAAAGCATTAGATTCAAATGGAAAATAGTTTGAAGTATGAAGCGTTGCTTAATTTTTCAGAAATGAATATTATGTCGAATCATGATAAGAAGAAAATTTGATATGGTGAATAGAAAGATCAATAATTTTTATCTCACCATAAAATTAAAAATATGAGGTATATATGAAAATAATATTTACTATCATACATGTACCTATCTAATACACATTAGAAAACATAATGAAGCGTTGCATTTTAAATCAGAATATCACATTGTTTTCTGTGCTTGTAAAATAAAAATGCATCCATCTACAAGAGTTATCTTTCCATCTACAGGAGATGTCGTTCTTCCAATTATTATTATTATTACAATTTTTTTTTTTTTTTTTTTTTTTTTTTTTTTTGGTGAAAAAATATTAATTAACGAGGTTCGCTCCTGAGCTTTTGAGCAAATTTTTATCTTAATCTATATTTCAAAAATTCTGCATAATGTTTTAATTCTTACAATAAATTTTGATTCTACAATGCCAATTTAACTATATTCAGTTAAAACTCCATGATTAAAGTCCATACTAAAAGCATTAAGTGAGGAACTATATTTTGTGGCGGAAGGTTTTTTTTAGAAGAAAATGATCATTTTTTCTCTTTCGAAGTATTTAAAGTATGCTAAGTTTGGATTCCTATTTTTACATGCAGTCTGCACACATAGTTATTTTGTACAGTGGACTGTTTTATATTGGTCCTAAATTATCTATTAAATAAACTGTCATGAATTTTATCATCATATATGATAAATATAGCAAATATATTGTGAACATGAAGAAAAAAATAGCCCTAATTTAAGCTTAAAATTAGCACTGTTTTAGTAATATCTAAAAATTAACATCACAGACCCCCACATTTTATTTTCTTTCCTGAATATATATGATACCTTTAACCATTCTTCTTAAATTCAGTAAAATGTCATTACTTTCAAATGATTTTTTTTCTTGTTAAATTTTTAATGAAAAATGAAAATGTTTGAGTGCAAAAAGGTCAAATAATTGAACATGCGGAGTAATTTGAAAAATTCTTCGTTGTCACAAATTTTAATGTGTCTATTTAAGATGAAATAAGACAGTCACTGTTTTTGTCCCCATTATTTATTTGAACAAAAATTATTGGAGTAGAAACTTTAAAAATTGATTTATGTGTAAGACGTATTTACAGTGCAAAAAGGTCAAACTAAATGCTCTGTAGCGCCAAAAGAAGCGCATTGACCCCCATTTTTTGTTTTGATTTTTAATAAAGCTATGTGCATAAGTTCTAAAAATATACTTGATAAAAAATTCTCATTACTTTTGATGGCAGGATCCAACCTCCTTAATTGATTAAAATAATTATATGTTAAAAGATAGAAATATCTCAATTTTAACAGTTTAAAGGAACTGAGTATAAATGTTTTAGGTAAACTATTGTAAGTAATTAATAAAAATATTGGCGATAGGAAATAGAAATCAATATTTGTAACATAGTGCGGATTTGAATGAGTTGACTATATAAAGGTCCTCATTATTAAACTCTGGTAAGAGAATTCATTGGATTTCTTGGAATAATTTCCTTTGATAGTTATCTTTCTTATCACAGGGATATTACACCTTAAGAAGTTGACTTGTTGTATATTAGCCAACGATCTTGTTATTTTAGATTGTAACATTTCTTATGTAGTCTTGTCATTTCTTAGAGAGACTCCGCTGCGTGTATTAGGCCAGTTGCTTATAAGACCATCTTTGTCTCCAGTGTCCCTATTAGTGATTAAGATAATTTCTGGTTAGATTTTAATAAATGTAATTGTTAGGTAATCTCATCTATATTTAAATAGGTTCTCGCTGCCTCTGTGATGCGTCTTGCTCATTAGTCTCTATCTTTGCCTGGAACCATGGCAATATTCATCAAAACAGGTCTATTTCTTTTTTAAGAGAATAAAAATTAATAAAGGTGCGGGTCCAAGATGAAAGTGGCATTCACATGTATTTTATCGTACAAGCAATGTTGGCATGCCGAAGGATAATTTTTTTGCTGGCAATCGCGCTGCACAGCAGAACTTTTTTGATGAAGTTTTTTTTTTTATGTGTCTCAGGGGACATTGCACCTATTTGTTTGCAAATGGGTCCTTAAACTTTTCACTTTTTTATTTGCTTGTAAATATGTTTTACCAGATTTAATTCTTTTTTTCAAATTAAAAATATGTGTTGCATGTCCTGACTGTTCAAAAAACACTCTTCAATGGCATTCCTGAGCAATTCCGTTATCTTGAACTATTTAACTCAGTATATATCTTCACAACTTCTATAAAGCTGACTTCATTTAAAAATGCTTTAAAAAATCTTGTGGCACAAATTGAGAATTTTTGTATTTGAGACAAATATCTAGTTGTTCTCTGTTTGATTTAATAGAAGTTACATCATGGGTGAACTAAAAAAAAATGACCACCAAACTGAATTTTTTGGAAAAATTCAACTATTTCTAACATATTTTTCACTTATATCATCATACTGCACATGCATTCTAGTTTAAAATCCTGAAGTGGCAATAGAATAGACAATTGGATTAAAAAGTTTCAGAATTTTTATTAGTAAAATTTCTTTTGGGAAAAAAAATATCATTACACCTTAAAAGACTTTTTTAAATACATAATCACAAGAAATTAAAGTTTTTTATGCTTCAAAATGGTAAAAGGGGTATACATGATTAAACCTAGACCATGACTGAGTATCTTCTCTTGTATGTGCGATAAAAAATTGGCTTTTTGATTGTTATTTTACATTATTTTTTTCATTTCTGGTTTGAAAAGTGTCAATATGAAAAAAATATGAAGCAATAAAATTCCACTAATTTCACTTTTTTGTCCGTTCAGGCATATTCTTTAAATCTAAGCCAAAAAAGAATTTTTATATACGAGTTCTCTTACAAAAAATACTAGATTTTGAAGTGACCCTATGTTACATTATTGTGTTGCACTCCTGACATCTGATATGTATTTTATTTAACATTGTTTTAAAAATTATAACACCCAATAACCCATTCTTACTTTGTAAATTAATTTGTTGTTTTGATATTTTTTATCATTTACGGCAGGTTTTTCATATATAAAAGATCTTAACACATGATTATTTGCAAAACCGTAATATATATAAATTGTATATAAAACTATATGTGAAATGATGAAAACTATTCCCTGAATTGACTAGAAAATTTCTGTAATTTTTTGATAGACATAGTGTTTTGAACATCAAATAGTATCAAACTTTTTTTTTGACTCATTTTTTAGTAAAGATAGTTGAAAAGCATTGGCAATTATAAAGCAGTTTTGTTGTACTCCTGACTGCAGTAAAATTTAAAATTAAAACCGTAGAACACAAAAATTCATAGAGTGTTGGCAACATTAAGTGGTAACGAAATTGTGCAATATTTATAGTCCAATACTTCATAATTAAAACAGATGAAAGTATTTGAAATTCGCATTTTATCTGGAATTATTCCCTATTCATGCCAAAAAACTAGCTTAAATGTATATTTAGAAGATAAAATATATTTCATAGCATATTTTCCTTTAGAGGACAAACACAGTAACCCACCAGAAAAATTCTACTCATCATTTTTTCTTTATTTTTATTCTTATTGGATGATTTATAATTGTAACATATTTGTTGCACTCCTGACCAAAAGCATTTGGACCTCTAAAGTAGAATTGTGAAGTGAAAATTACGTAAGAACTTGTTCTGTTGTTTCAGTGAAGTTGAGGAGGAATTACTTGAATTTTAATTTATGACAATTTTTTTAATGTGTTTATTTTTAACATTCATTAAAAAAATCACAAAAAAGATAAAAACGCATCTGAATTGATAAAATTTAAAAAGGAAGGATTTTAATAATAAAACTATCAATAATTTAGTATTAAATTATACAAAAAGATCATTATTAATTAATTAGTACGTCTAAGCATGAACAGAAGTGTTTTAGTCACACAACTTGAATCTTTAAAAACATGTGTTGCACTCCTGACCATAGAAATATAGATCTGAAGCACAGACAGATCCGGTAATTGATAAGTCTATTTGGTAAAAATGTTCTTTGTTTCTTTCTTTTCCAAAATAAAAATCAGAAAATCATATAATGATAACAGTTTTTTCATGTTTGGGTGCAAAACACCAAATGTTGCACTCCTGACATTATTGGGTATGCACATATACTTGACTCTAATTAATGCTGCTTGTGATTTATATAACATTTTTAAGTTTTAAAATGTATATCAGTTATTGTTTTACACTTCGAAAATTCTTTTTTGTCTTAATTTTCTTTCAGAATTTTACAATTGATGTTTTTTTTCGCAACACTACATTTTTTCTGTTGCACTCCTGACGTGGTATAACATTTTTTAAACATCAGCCATGACCACAACTTGATTAAACAAAAGTTACTACAGCGCACATTTAAAGCTCAATACTTTGAATATTATCAGGAAAGTCTTTATTTTCAACATAAAGCATTATTATTTATTTCACAGATATCCAAAAAATATTGAAATTTCAAAATGTCACAAAAAGGTGTTGCACTCCTGACAATTTTAGCATCATTTTTGGGGCATAACTTTTTTGTTAATTGAGATATCAACGAGATATTTGACAGGTATTTAGACACTATCTAAAGACATATGCTGAGACATAGAAATTTATTTTCATTGCCTGTATTTTTATTGTGGGTTGATAAATATGTGTTTGGTCATTTTTTAATTCACCCTCATCAGTTATGGTAAGGAATTTGATACTTTTTAAATCTTTAGTAACATTTAAATGTGCTTCTTTTGAATATCCTCTAGTGCATCTCTCTCTCTATCTCTCTCTCTCTCTCTCTCTCTCTCTCTCTCTCTCTCTTGGCAACCAATCCCTTTATAGTAGAGTTGTTCTCTGTATTATAACAAACTCTCGAAAATTCGGAGAAATTAATCGCCTGCTTCCCGTGCTGGATTTGTCTGTTTAACTAGATACAACATTTAGGTATATCGACGACGTTTTATCAATCAAAAATAGCTTTTTCCATTCATATGTCGACACGATATATCCCAGTGAACTTGAAATAAAAGATACCACAGAGTCTGACACATCTGTTTCATATTTGGATATTTTACTAGAAAAAGACTTTAATGGTAACCTAACAACTAAGCTTTATGATAAACGTGAGGACTTTAACTTTTCAACCGTCAACTTCTCTTACTTATGCAGAAGTATACCATTATCACCTGCATACGGGGTTTATAACTCTCAGTTGATTGGATACGCAAGAGCAAGCTCTACGCATGAACAGTTTCTTAAAGGAGGTAAGTTATTGACAAACATGTTGATGAAACAACACTATCAACAGTCTCGTTAAAAGTCATCATTTCGCAAGTTTTGTGGTCGATACAATGTCCTTGTAAGCAATACAACCTATCAATAAGTCAAATGCTGACTGACGTTTTTTATACTTATTGTTAGGCCATTATTTACACACTGAATTGTCGATGGATTTTTCCGTTATTTCTCGATTATGACAAGGAGCAGGTGTGACCCATTGGCAGTGGATGCTCACTCCTCCATGGCAACTGATCCCTCCTCTGATGTTTCAGAGGTCCGTGTTTGATCTGCTCCTGGTTTGTATTGTTTAAATGGACTTTTGAACTTAAATACTGTTCGTTATCTCCATATATTTCATACATGTGTCTTGAACATGCAAATATTTCATGGAAAAGGTCTCTTATTGATTTACTTGTCTTCTGAGAGCTTTTTACTGAGAAATTCTCCAACATCCTTCATTTCTTTTGGAAGTCCAGACGATCTTTGTTCTGCTTCTCTGTGACTCTTACTGTTGATGTGTTCTTGAACGCATTGTGTTGCTTTTTTTCCAGTTGTGGAAAACCGTCGATAAAAAGGGGTTTTTTTTCTTGTTTTGATTTGATAAGCTTGCCATCCTTATAAGGTGTGAGGAAGTGATTTTTTTGAAGCGCCAAATCTGATTAACTTTTATCGAAGGAACTTGAGGGAAACAAATAATGAAGCTCTTTGGAAAGCTATAGAAAAGTCTGAAACTGATTGTCTTTGCTAACCCTACATTTTGAACATTTGAAGTTGCTTTGACTCATTCAGTTGTAAATATCCAGAAATTAACACACCTATCAAAAAGAAAACATTTGAAAATTTAAATATGTCTTTTTATTTCTTCTTAAAAGGTGGAGGCATAGTAACAGTGGCTTTTTTGTTCTTACATTTGAAGTGAATATTCCTTATAGGATCAATTTGGACGTTATTTGAATCTTTGAAGGAGACGGAACGAATTGGTTCTCACAGGAAGAGGAAAGAATTATCATTTAATGGTTTATCACCATGTGATAATTAATGCAAGTTATCTCCCGCTTTCAACTGTTGTTCATGCCCTGGCATACCCTTCAAACTAGACAGTGATTCCTAAGCAAAAGAAAATTATACTCATCCCTTTCAGTAAAGACTCACTGTATAGCCTTCGTCCTTCTATGTGCAAAATTTTACTGCTCATACATCGTTAATAATATTTAGGGATATCTTATGGAACAATACTAACAAAGGTAAAAAAAAAAGTAGGAAAAATCCAAGATACGAACTTAAGGCGAATTCGCTAATAGCTAATGATCTATTTTCTACGATACACATATGATTAACCCCCATCCCATTAAAAAAAGAGAGACAAACATTGATGACCAAGGTAATAGTTTATCCACGGTAATTTTATAGACTTTAATCCATGTATTATTTACATTATACTCTTATATGACGTCTGTAGATAATGTATAATGATGAGGGGATTGAAATACGCCTGGAATCATCCAATCAAATTATTGTATATTGACCCAATCAGCATCGACATCTCAGCCAATCAAATGAATAAATACACCCTTTTTTTGTGCAAGTCAATGCTGGAGTTAAGTGGCTTGGTCTAGGTTAGATCTGGGATCTTTTCTTAATGTCTTAGTGAGTAGCTACAAATCATAGTGTCTAGGTGAAATACTAAATAGCTGTCTAGGTGAATAGCTACATATAGCTGTCTTAGTGAATAGCTACAAATCATAGTCTCTAGTTGTATAACTACAAATCATGGTATATAATCATATATATATATATATATATATATATATATATATATATATATATATATATATATATATATATATGCCAGGTGAACAGCTCCACATACAAGTCATAATGTCTAGGTGAATGCTACAAATATCTGTCAAGTGAACAGCTCCACATGTAAGTCATAGTATCTAGGTGAAATGCTACGTCAAATATCTGTTTGGTGAATATATAACCAGTTAGATTTTGGTTATAAAGTTATAAAAGTAATTCCTGGACTATATCCGTTGTTTAGCGTAAACGGGGAAGAAGGAAAGTTGGCGGGTAAAAAGTAGCGGCGCTGTGGGGCCGTAATACAATGCAAACGAGAAAGGTGCCGTATTCCTTATGGTCTTCCAATATAAAGTCCAAGAACTGGTAAAATTAAGTTTCCGAATTTATTATAGACGATGGTAAATAACAATCAACATAAATTTCAATAATAGCTTACAAGTCTTAACCGAGTTGGATGTGGCCGGTAGAGCATCGGGCCTCCAAACTGAAGAAGGTATAATGGACATAGCTTTTTGTAAGATAGAGAGTAAACAATAATTGAATTATGACACTAGCTGAGTTAATTGATAGACAGGTGTGTTTCTTTGATGGAATGGACATAAAAGACATTGCTAAATAATTATATAAACAAAGTTATTGATATTAGACTAACAGGTCCTGAGGCATTTACACCTAACGAGTATCAATTCTTTTGACACGTCACTTAAAGTCAATTGGAATGTCTTAATCCTGTTTCAAAGAGAATGAGATTCAATCAACTAAATAATATACACACAATGATAATAGATAGAGAATTTAACAGATAAATGTCCAAATTTAGTAAAATATGTTTAAAGAGTTATTTATTTCAAAAACGTTAATTTTGCTCGGTGATAATATCCTTCGGCCTCCGGGAAAACACGTCCTCGTGTTTTAGAAAGGAACACCCTCAATAAAATGGTGAGCACTGTTGGCACTGACAATGTCCGTGGAAGTTGTTGTACGCGGGGTAAGGGTTGGGTCCGTTTTGTCTCTCGTAATCAATAATGTCCTCTAACCTTTCGATTTCCTGATCTTGGTCGTCGATTTGATTCCGGAGGTTTTTGATTTCTTGAATTTGAGAGTCGATTGTGAAACGTAGGGAATTGATCTCTTGAATTTGACCCTCAACTTGGAAGCGAAGACTACTGATGTCGGCGTCTTGCTCCTCTGACCGAAACTGTTGTCTTCTCATGGTTTGATCTGCAGTGTATAGCTGTGTTGACAACTGTAAAATTTCCTCCGTTTGCTTCTGATTCTGTGCAGAAAGCTCTGATACACGGTCTGAAGTCATTTTATTGTTTTTATTTGCATTGTTTAGTTTTATCTTAAGATCGATTATTTCCTGCTTTAATTCCGGATTAGCTTTCTGTAGGTTTTGGATATTTGTTTCTAATTGCGAGACTTTTGCGGAACTTTCTTGTTGAACGGAGATGAGTTGTTCCTAATCAAAGTTTTGCTCGGTGGTTTGCACTTTCTGAAGCAGTTCCTTGATTCTGATTGTTGAGTTTTTAAGTTGTTCTTTTGTTCTTGAAATTTGACATCGAAGGGTAGAAGTAATGTCCACACATCTATGGAAGGCAGTTTGTCTGAGGTTGTAGAATGGTAATTCTCTCAAACATTGTTTTCTGTCCAGAAAATGACGAATTCTATTTGCGTCACGCAGTTTACTTGAATTTGACTTTTTAGGGGGAAATTGACAGGTTTTGGCATAGTGTCCATACTTTCCACAGTTATAACACACTGACGGAGATGGATGCTTAAAGGTGCAACTATATCGCGGCTGAATGGAATTTGTTGAAGTCCACGTTGGTCGAAAGTAGATGTCCATCGTGAGGTTTGTTGATGTTTGGGGAAATTAAACTCATGGGTAGAACACGTCGCTGGCGTAGTGAAAGGTACAACACAGAGGGGAACGTCCCGATTCTATCACCAATTATAACCAGTTAGATTTTGGTTATAAAAGTAATTCCTGGACTATATCCGTTGTTTAGCGTAAACGGGGAAGAAGGAATGTTGGCGGGTAAAAAGTAGCGGCGCTGTGGGGCCGTAATACAATGCAAACGAGAAAGGTGCCGTATTCCTTATGGTCTTCCAATATAAAGTCCAAGAACTGGTAAAATTAAGTTTCCGAATTTATTATAGACGATGGTGAATAACAATCAACATAAATTTCAAATAATAGCTTACAAGTCTTAACCGAGTTGGATGTGGCCGGTAGAGCATCGGGCCTCCAAACTGAAGAAGGTATAATGGACATAGCTTTTTGTAAGATAGAGAGTAAACAATAATTGAATTATGACACTAGCTGAGTTAATTGATAGACAGGTGTGTTTCTTTGATGGAATGGACATAAAAGACATTGCTAAATAATTATATAAACAAAGTTATTGATATTAGACTAACAGGTCCTGAGGCATTTACACCTAACGAGTATCAATTCTTTTGACACGTCACTTAAAGTCAATTGGAATGTCTTAATCCTGTTTCAAAGAGAATGAGATTCAATCAACTAAATAATATACACACAATGATAATAGATAGAGAATTTAACAGATAAATGTCCAAATTTAGTAAAATATGTTTAAAGAGTTATTTATTTCAAAAACGTTAATTTTGCTCGGTGATAAATAGCTACAAGTCATAAAGTGTATAGGTAAATAGCTACAAATATCAGTCTTATTGAATAGCTACAAATCATAGTGTATAGGTAATTTTTATCATTACATGTATGGGCTGTGACTGGAAAGAACTTACAGATTTTGTAGACCACTCCGTCTGCAGTTTCAGGAGTTGGTTTATAGTCAAACTTATTTGGGTGATTTTCTGGTTCTTTATTGTTTTGTTTCTTTTAAAATTAATATCCAGATAGGACCTAGGAAAAGTATTTCTATTTTGGGTTTGCCTACTCAGTTGCCTACTCCGTGTTTTTCTATCAGCGCCATTGTTTTCAGATCAATTTACCTGTTCTTAGAAAGAAAAACTAAAAGAACGCAACTTATAATGAATCATTTCACATAAAAATGTGCAATAAAATATCAACAAAACATTTTATTAATTTTAACATAGCCCAAGCTTGCATTCTAGCGTGAAAACCTAAAAAAATAAACAGGAAATGTGTGTTGGTTGTGATGTCTAAGAGACGAAAATAGCCCTTTTTTAATCAGTTTGTTATCTGTCATTCTTTATACAGTATACAAGTTCACGGGCTCATATTTTGGTAGATTTTCGAAAATTTGATTGTTATTACCTCAGCATCAATCGACTCAGATACTCCATGTATGCAGATACTCCATAACTGATAACTGTCAGACACCTATCATGTTGACAATTTGAATTTACTAAGTGGAGGTAAATACAAAATAGTTTTCTGTGAATTTCGCATTTACCCCCACCTAGTAAATTTAAAATTTACTACATGAAATACTTTACACGAAATATGTATACTTTTTTTGTAAAAGTACAAAGACGAGCTGTGATATTACACGCCTTACATTTTTTGAAAAATGAAATATCTCCCCAACTTTAAAGTCACGAATGCGGTGGGTCTTTTCTCGACTCTTCACGAAAACTCAATAACAGAAAATTAAACTGTGGCAGGCCTGTAGAAGGCGGAGGGGGGATGCAGGGGGCTGCCCCCTCCCCCACTTTTTTCTGAGTAAAGTATTTTGCTATAGTAAATTTACCCTCAAATATATAGATGATGGTTGCCCCCCCCCCCCCAACAACAACGTTTTGTGGCTGAAAGGTCTAGCACTTTTTTTTCCTTTTTTTATTATTTTATTTTATTTTTATTATATTTTGCTTTTCAGATTATTATGGGAAGTTGCCCCCCCCCTTTCCAATTTTTTGAACATTTTTTTTTTGTTTTTGCTTGTCAGATTGTTTTGGGAAGAGGTCCCCCCCCCCACTTTTGAAACCTTGCTACGAGCCTGTGTCTTTATTAAACAATATTGTATATATTCTATTAAAATTTGTTTCCCTGTTACAAATAAAATGGAAATATATGCGAATAGTGTTTCAGATTTTTATTAAATTCTCATTCAATGAGCCAAGATTCTTTTTATGTACATGTGCGCATTTCGACAATAAAATATAACACCATGTTTGATCTACTGGCTTTGGAAAACTGTCCTGTTTGCATTCTGATTATCACTCAGTAATTTAAAAATGATGAAAACCAACATGGTTACATGAACAAAATTGAAAGCAATGCAAGAACAAGTCAAGGCAGCAAATTCTCTTCTTTGGATGATGTTATTGGTACACACAGTAGAGGGAAAAACATGAATAAATTCATCAAATGCATGCATTCACGACATAACAGCCTCCTAATGTATGTGTCTAACAATAATTAGTAAGAAGCTTATCAAAGTAGATAATTAGTATGTCAATTGAAGAATTAAAATATTTTTCCCAGTTTTTGAGTTCCAGCTCTTATGTATAACAATTCAAAGAAAAAGTCACAAGACAAATTGAGTGATTAGTAAGATTTTTCAAATGCTGAAAAGTTTTTTAATCATGAAAATTACTGTTAATGAACAAAACATGGTGTTTATAAAAATCGTCATGGACACAAATGATTTCCTTGTGTTTTGCTATATTTTCAATGTATCACTTGTACATAACGATATTAATACCAAAAGCACCAAAATAACAAAATATCTTTACAAAAACAAAATATCACAGTCGTCATCTCATGGACCATTGAGAACATTGAGTCCACAATCAACAAATATATACCATACAACTTGTTCAACTTGTGCGAAAATGCAAGTAGATTTCATTTGACCAAAGAGAATAATGACATGTAATATACATGATACAAGATGCTAATTCATGTACATGCTATAGTTGTCAAGTTGTTGATATATTAGCACATGTTTAACAAGTGATTGTCTAAGCAAATCAATATCACAGGGCAAATGGCACTTTGGAATACACAACCACGGATGTCAATTAACGCCTAGTTATCGGCAGAGTAATTAACCGTTATTAACCGCCAGACATCTCTCCTAACTAAGTTATTTCAGGGGTAATGTGGAACAGGTGATGCTCTGAATTGCAGGTATTCAAGTGACGTCTGTTGCGGTTGCTGCGAACCTGTTGTAAAGCTCTGCAGAATGTTGCAGTACTATTTTTTTCTGTTAGCTTCATATTTAATCAGAAAAAAAGCTGCAATGATCATCTATTTCAATGAGCATTTTCTGATTGCAGCAAATAGAGCTATCGTTACTCTTTGTTGGCCCCTGCAACATGGGACTTTCTTTCTGCACAAAGCAAAATAAGAGGCAGCAATTGCTCAGTTCTGAATTTGCTCTGGTATAATCTTTTTCATACTAGATGTTTAATCATAATATTAGGCAAGGCGTTTCTTCTCTTTCTCCATGATCCCAAGTCAAGCGTCTGCTGTTTTACATTCTGCAGCCATAGTTTGAAAAGATTTGAGTCTTCACACTGTAAAAAGAAGAATTAACGCTTATCATATTTCTTCCAGGCTATTTGATATTTTTCTTGCTTCTATGGAAAAGTCATCAATAACTGATATACAATAATCAATGAAAAATAATTATTTACGTACCTTAAATAAGCAAGACTCTTTGTTGAGCTCCATAACTTCAAAAACATCTTCCAAGTCTTTGTCAACATTGATGACACAGCGATTCAGTAAAAATGGTTCCTGAAAAAATAGTAGTCAAAGTCTATGTAAAAATAAATCCAAGATATGACAATTCTTTTTTATAAAATCAAAATGCATCTTCTCATCTCAAATTTTACAAAGATTATTACAGTCCAATTCCATTGTTACATTGCTTTTCTTTTCCACTTTTTTTTATTCTAGAATCTTAAAAATTAATATATTCTCTCAAAACATAACAACGTGTAATTTCCATGAATTTCTCTCCTGTAATTATTTTCAACAAGTATGAAGGCATGTGAAGATAAGAACTAATTCGTGTTCAAAATTATGTCCACTTACTCGAAAAGTTTGAAATTTTCCATTTTTCTCCTTGATCAGAACTATGGCTGCTTGAATCACCTGGCTTCTCCTTGGAAACAACAGACATTCCTCTTCCGCATGAAGAAGTTCTCCCTGCAAAACAAATAGAATATATTGTAAGTCTCCATATTTGCAATTGTTTATCTTAGTCTTTCAATGCTGCATGCATAATTATTATGTCTATTATCTTTTTGTGAATGATAAAGTTAGAAATTTGAAAAACAGAATTTAGAAAATGAATTAAAATGCTAATTAATGGAACTATTTTGCATAATTGATAAAGCATACAAAAGATAGAAAGGATTAATTTTTTTTTCAACAACTAAGTTTGTTATTAATTTTTCTAAATAATTGAATTGTTTCTAACTTTTTTTTTTTTTTTTTGCCAATTAGAAAATGTCCAGACAAAATTCTCAAAGGGTTTCCGATGAAAAAATAGTAGCTTTTTGAGTGTAATCGTATTAGTAGATAAAGATATTGAAGAAAATTAAATTTTAAAAAAAGCTTAAAAATTCCAAGAACTTATTTAAAAGCTAAATATGTAAAATTTACCATGTCCTCCTCATTTTCCTATTATAAAACATTGGATCTATTTTTTAAATATTCAAGATGTTGCTGAAATATTGTTGTTAACAAACAAGAACCTACAATTTATTACAAATAACAGAACATTACACTGTTATATACCTGTCCAAGTGTCAACAGCACAGCGTGAACGGAAGTAAATTTGATGTTGCGCAGGCGCTTTGTTGCCCAATTCTGATCATTTAATAATGGCGCCACCTGCATCTGACTAGTCAATATGTCACAGATGTCATGTTTGTGCCATCCTAATACTTCCATGGCAACCTAATAAAATAAATCTTTTTTTTAAATAAAGCAGATTTTTTTTCTTTGGTCAGCAGCACCTTCATCTTTATTTCAATCATCGTTTTGATCAAAACACTAGACTTACCCTCGTTACTTCTATTTTCTCTGTCACTGTGTATTTCTTGTCCGCAGATTTCCTCTTCGCTAATCTAACTTGACTGGCTGTTCGTGTTCTCTGCAAAATCAATAAAAATAAACTTCAATAACTATACACAAAATGTCACCAAGTCCGCAGAAGGAAAAAAAGAAAATTAAACCTTTTTAATATAGAATACATGAAATCATACCGAGTTGATATGTTCTAAGATTTTCTCAATTTTATTTTTGGCACTAAGTATTGCTTCTTTGTCAGAATGATTTGGAGATGTTGCCCGGTATAAGCGTTCCAACAATAATGGATACCTGCAAAAAATCATAACAATGTTATTTCAAAGTTGGATCATCCTTTAAAAAAACATTCAGAAAATATTTTAAACCTAGTTATTTAATATACTTGAAAAATTTTGTGAGGCATCAAAGTGTAAAATTCCCAAAAATGAACTTACTTCATAATTCTTTGCACAGGGACCATCAAGAAAGACTTTAAATGCATTCTCCTCAGAATTGGCTGTTCATCTTGGCAAACCTTTAGAAAAATTCTCAGAATATCCTTTTCTCTTTCAAGTTGTTCCAGCAAAATCGTTGCCTGGCTCTGAAAATTACAGCAGAAATTCTTTTTAATTAACTCCACATTTTATAAATAAAATCGTTAGAACCCAATTTGGATAAATATATCATTCGTAAGTAAAGGTATATATATGCTTCATTAAAATTACTGCACCTGTCCATCATTAATACCCGTAAAGGTAACTAATCAATTAATATGAGATATTATTTCTTATTTGATGTCCCAGTATTTTCTGGTTAACCATTATGATACCGACGTTTTTACATGATTACAGTATTATGCCCTTCTCGTATGAGACAAACTGAGATATCATCTTGGTCCTCGCAATAATACGACATATTGATACATCGCTTCGTGATCTCTCTGACGCACTCATATCACCCCTCACACATCAATAAATGAAATACCCTCACATATGTTCTATAATCTCTCTCAAGCTCGGAATCAATTGTTTTAGTCTGACATGTCTTAATGAAATTCGACTTGGCTATTCACTAAACTGTTAGCATGGTCTTATCAGTAAAGCGCAGTGACGTCAGCACTGCCTGTCGGAAGTGGAGGGACATCTCACTCTAAGGCAACAATTCTGCACTTTTTAATCAAACTTTTGTCCATGGCCAATTGACCTTTTGGACAGTCGGAAATATTTCTGTGATAACATCTTTTGGGCGTTAATATGACGGCGTAATTAAGCCCATGGTCTACATCGTGTGATAATAAATCTCAAAAGTCGGACATAATTGATCGACCTACTGTCTAATAAGATTCGAATTGGAATGCAAGATGACAGATTGTTTCAAGTACCATAAAAAAACCCCGACACATCCGGAAGCAGTGGGAAAAATCTAATCATTATGAAATCAATACCTGGTTCACACAGTAGTGCTCGAATGTGTAGATGAGGTTGGTTGATTTCAGGAATAGGTCGCCGATGACAACTTTTGTAAGGAGCTGTAACAAGCAAAAGCCAAGAGCTAATGAGAAACACAAAAGCTGCTTTTCTCACACGTTACAATAAACAAAAACTAATTTAATTCTGAAACCTGATAGGTAGCTCTATATCTCATTACCAGTTATTATTACATTTTCTTATGAAATGTCACACATTCAGAGAACACAGTAAATGACTGGTACAGTACAAATCGGCTTTACCTCGTCGCCTGCTTCTAGGGCGGCCTCTACAGCTTGCTGAAGACGATCCGTAAATTGTTTGTTGACCTCAATTAGATCTTCCAAGTTTTGAAAGATGTCTTCTAGTTGTTCAGACGTCAACAAACCGTTGTTTTTCATAGGCTTGTAAAACTCCTGTAAATTGATTGCTGATTAATGTATAGAAGCACACTGCATCGCAAGTAAACAGAATTGACAGTCATCATTCGACCTTGACTTTGAACAAATGGCCTCAAAATATATGTGTGCAGTGCACACTGAAATTAATTCATGTTTGTGTACTGATTTAAAGTGTGTTCATGATTAATGAAACAATTTTAACCTTGACCTTTTACAGACTGACCTTAAACCTAATGATATCGCGTATATTTCAACTAAAAATAGTTAGAAACCAACGATCACAAATAGATTCTAAATTAATAAGAGAATAATTTGAATAGGGTAGACCATTTAATATTCTTTAGCACATAATGGCCTTCTTATATTCCTTTTAGGTATGCTCTTGCAATAGGACAAAACTTAGAAATAAATGGCACATTGCTTTCTACGTTTTTCAAAACTAGTTAACTATAAAAGTTACAAGATCTCAGGTAAATAGCGTTACAGTTTATCCCCCAAATTCATCACAGAGCTTTAAAGATTATTTTTAAAGAAGAATAAATTGTTTTACAACGTACTATTTAAATTCTCTTTAAAAAATGTAAAGAAACTCAGTTATACGTACCTCCTTTAAAATTTTCAGGTCTCTTCCATAATTTATTTCAGTGTCTCGTATCTCCAAAATGGTTTCTTTGCGTTCTTTTTCGTGCTTTTCTTGATTATATTCTGAGTCTCCAAAACTCTTTTCGTCCACATCAGTGCACGTTTGTCCCTGTAAAATTATTTAATAAATGTGTTTAATAGTTCTTTGAAAATCGTTTAAATGTGTGCACATTGAAATTTTTGCAAATAAAGAAAAACGCAGTTGGTTAAATTCATTTATAAGCATTTTTAAAAAAATTATTATTATATAGAATACTGATCTGTGAAACAATTACGCAGGTGAAACATTCCTCTTATTAAAAAAAGTCCTTCATTCATTTTTTTTCTTGTAATATTATATGAGCTTTTTAAAACTCAACATATGAAGATAATGATCCAGCAGGAGAACAACGTACCACGTCAAAAAAACTTAGCACCATTTTTGTATAAAGAAATCCTATGCACAGAGAGCACAAAATAAAGCAAGCCCTCTGCGTGAGTAGTGTTTACTCCTATAGTGTAATGGACATTGTTTAGCAAGACATCGTAGTCATGTCATGTTATAGCGAGAGATTGTAATCAATATGCATTTTTCTAGCTTTTTGATTGGCTGACGCTTGTCCAATCTGATAATATTACCGCGGTGAGTGTTTGTCTACCTCAGATGAAGAAAAGTGTTTTATTCAGTTTACATTCCATTCTTGGAAGCGAGTTCACTTTTATCCGGATTTTAATTATCTGCAAAACACTCTTTATACAAGTATTTGTGGCATTTTCACGCATCGTTTGTTATGCAAATGAAAGCTCCTTTTGGAAATTATTTTAATTTAAACATCACATGCAGCTTTTAACTACTTCCTTATTCTATTGCCCTATTTCAAATCAAAGTTTCAATTATCTGTTTATCTTATTCATCAAATCTCAAAAATATAAATTTGCACTATCCGCGCCCAGTATCCAAATTTATCTTTAACACTTTTCTTTTGATGTCTTGTTCGCTTGACCGTTTCAACTAAAAAACATTTTTGTATCAGCGACGATTACGACAATTCTTACAGCCATAAGAATTGTAATTATGGCTTTACATGTAACAGTGATATGGCATTCCATATAAACTCAGATACATATACATAAACTCAGAAAGATTACCAGTCTCTTTAATTCTTCGGTTTCAAATATTATCCAATGAACATTCGTTTATTTGTTTAAGAATTAACAAACGGCTGCACAGACCTAGAAATTCTGAAAGGTCAAAGAAAGAAAAGTTATCAAAATGTGCCAACCTCCGAGCCCCCGAACAAGCTTGTCTGACTGAAGATACTGCTGGAGGGACTCGGTGGGGCATCTGGAATACTGTCTGGACCGATGACGCCGCTGTCCGTGCTGACGTCACTAATGTTACTCAGTCTGTGGTTGATGTTTCGAAACTGATCGGCTCCAAACAGATTCTAAGAACAGGAACAATGATATTTATAACTTACTTACAAACTTAATAAACATGTATTGACTTCATCTATTATTCATCTTCTCAATCTGGATAAAAGGTAAAATACTGATGATTTGATGTAATAAACAGTTGTTGAAGTAGATATATAATTATGCTCCAAGAACATACGGCACAAAGGCATGTTTTTTGTAATATATATATTGTATATTATAATATATAAATATTGCATGTAGTTGAGTGTAACATTGAAAATTTTCACCCCAAGAAAACCATTGTCAACCGAGGCGCAGCCGAGGTTGACAATGGTTTTCGAGGGGTGAAAATTTTCAATGTTACACTCAACTACATGCAATATTTATTATATTATACTGAATGTTTTATATAAATACATATAACAGTGAACCTTGCGCGCATAAATTCTGCGCAGTCGCTATTTTTTGGAATAACACCCGTCGCCAAGCAATGTTAACTGTTGCTACGCTGGTGGGCGTGGCTTCATTATTCAGCGGGTAATAGTGTTTTTTAACAAATGTTTCTCGACGAATCAGATTCAATTCATTTACATGAAAGTATAATATCAATATATATTATAACTGATTTTTACACAATGTTACACAATGTTACCAGTTTTAGAAAATACCAAGGAAAAACAGATGCTGTTTCGTAATACATACAATGTAATCAAATGTCAATCTTTATTAAATATTACTGTTAAGATCGATATGCGAATGCTCATTTTCTTAAGAATTGATCAGATTATGTTTTATCTATAAACTGTGTATTCCGCAATAGGACTCTGTGGGATTTATTTTGTATAGTGTTTTTTTTTTCTGTCGGCCTAATTTCATTCTTCTTGTTGTTTTCATATGTACTAAGTTTCATAGGTGGTTTCTGATCTTTTTTAAGGTTTGGGTGTTTGACCTATAAATTAGTATACATTTTTAATAGCAGTAAAATGTATGTACCCTTTCTTCTTCAACATCCTCTAATGACAAATCGTCTCTGTCGTCAGGGCAATCCTCTTCCTTCGATGACAAGAAGTTATTCCTCAAAGCATCTAAAAGAGAACAAGAATTTTTCGAATAGACATTTCAAAGAACGTTCATACATATATGTACTGCTTTTCTGCTGGGGCTGATTGCTGACTGAACCCCTCACAAAAAAATTGAAATTGCTTTTTTGTGTACTACATGTATGTATATATATATATATATATATATATATATATATATATATATATATATATATATATATATATATATATATATATATATATATATATATATATATATATATGCTATGCGAGTGCGTTTTTTTTTTTTGGTTGTAATTTTTGCTGTTATTTAGTATACTGAATTGATTTTTCTAGTGCGAGTCAAAAACTTATTTATTTTTCTTTGATTTTTTAAAATTTATTATTTTTATTTTTATTTTATTGTATTAAGTTAATTTTTTTTAATATTAAACTGACTTCAGAGTTTTTCTAGTCTTACCCCATTTTTAGAGTTAGTCATTTAAGTTATATACATGCATACTGCAAGTTTACCATTGTTGATTACTAAATGATCAGAGAATTTCAATACAATTATCATGCAACGTCGTACTGATAATAAAATGAAACTTTATGAATTAGTAACAACACCAGTTTAAGGAATGGCTTGGGAACTAGTTTACACGATTAGTGCAAGAGAACTGAGACCAAAAAGATAACATTTTGTCAAATTGTGTAAACAAAGAAACCTCCCACTTGTCGACCTTGTCAAGAAATGGTTGCCTTATAACAAAGCAGCGTTTCGTGCTTATATAATTTGTTTGTCCATAAAACTGTAATTTCGGTACCAAAATTTTGGTTTGAGAAAAATTGACAAAACAGTAGTTCATGGCTATAGAGAGGGAAATTACAAAATTATTACGAGTAACTCGGCAAAATGTTATCTGTCAAATGGTCGCGTTAAACATTTAGCTCACGAAATATTTCTATCTGACAAGGGATTCATTTAATGTCGGAGAAGACTTTCAACATGTAATATTTCCGGGAAAAATTAAATCAGACAAATTATTTCACTGCTTAATTTTGTCTGTTATGGTCCCTTATTATTGATATGAATTAAATGACAAACCCTCCAGACGTAAACAAATTGTAAATTGCTTTAAGGGCAAGGGCACGATTGCTTAAAATAAATTCCATCAATTGGAATCATGTGTTGCGTTGGTAGTTTCTACAATACTCTCCTGCTTTGGATATTGTGTTTCCAGGGTTAGAAACTCCCTAAAATTACAACTTGCAAATAATTGCGAGTACCAAGAAAGTGAACTCGCAATTTTATAAGACTACTCGCAATTTTCATGTTAAATTAAATTTATATAAATTAAATGCATGTAACTTAAGGAAAAAGTAACTACTGTACAATACACAAAATACAACTACAGTGTGACTTTTATTTAAATTACTGATTTAAATCAAAAGCATTGTGTTCTGTCATATTATATAATTTTGCAACAGTTTCAATGCAAAAAAATCAACTCGCAAGTTTTTGCGAGTTACCTAATTTTTAACTCGCAATTTGGGAATTCTAGCTCGCGTTTTGCGAGTTGTATATAGTGAATTTCGAACCCTGCAGTTTCTTGTATGATTGTAAAACTCAAAACCTTTAAAATCATGCATTTGCACCTCCCCCCCCCCCACCCCTCCGCTCCTTTGGGGATATAAAAATAGCGAACAATTTAGCAGAAGCAGTACATGCACTCAAAAACACCATGTTTTTGTAATGTATGTTTGATTTATGTTTTGCTATACTCCTACGAATGTAATGTAATGTGGTAATTCCATAATTTTCCCTAGTATAACTGAGGAAAATGACCTGTATTAGTCCTTATGAGATGTTATTAAGTAGGGAAATACCTAGAACTTAATTAATATAATTCTACAATTTGCAGATAGTTAAGCCCCACACCGATACATTTTTCCTATAGACAATGCTAGCACGTGTATAGGAATGTTTCTCATTATATCGTGAAATATCTTAATTAAATAACCCATTCCTTGGATGCAGGGTTATTCTTTCCAAGTAAGCAAAGGAAAATACAGCATCGCTGTAAAAAAAAAACTAACACTAACATTAAATCTTATCATCATAAAGTAAATTTGAGAATTAATACAAAAAAGGTGTATTCTTTATTTTACTTTCAAGCTGAATTTATGCTGAAATTGTTTATATGGTAGCATCCCTTTTTTGAGTTCCTTAGTATTTTTATGCTGTGATTCACCAATGATAAATAACATGCATGCTTAAAGAACAATTGATAGAAATTAAGTATATATGGACATATTTTAATTAAAGTTAGCAGTTTCCTCTTCTTTTTATTTTCTAAACTTAATTGTTACAGATAGGTTTCCTCATCTTTTAATGTTTTATTGTTTTAATGTTTTGGGACAGTCGACTGTATGTTGACTGGAATAGAGTCTTTGAATGGATCACTCAAGTTTTGGGTCAATTTTGTAGGAATCAACTTCTTATATTTAGAACAGCTCTTTATCTCTCAACTGAGATGTTGATGACTTACTTAAGTTTGAGGTCAACTTTGTAGTGACCACCTTCTTACTTATTTGGAATAGCCTGTTATCTCTCAAGTGAGTTGTTGATCATTTACTTAAGTATGGGGTCAACTTTGTAGGGGTCACATACTAACATTTGGAATAGCTTGTTATCTCTCAACTGAGTTGTTGATCACTTAAGCTTTGGGTCAACTTCTTAGAGATCATCCATTTATATTTAGAATAACTTGTTATCTCTCAACTGAGTTGTTGTTCACTTACTTAAGTTTTGGGTCAACTTGTTATCTGCTAAGTGGATGGAGCCATTGAAGGGATCACTTTTATAAGGTCGTTGTTTTCTTTCTCGTCTTTTTCTTTGAGAATCTGTGGTAACGTCAGATGTCGACCGAGAAATCAATAACTGTTAAAGAAGTAGATAGTTAAGGCAGTGAAAAGTAAGGAAAAAGAGATGATTGTGTAATCAAAATGAACTTTCAAGTAAAGATATTTTAAATTAAATATGGATATTTACAGGAAACGAATTTATGAGCCTGACTTCCTATTTTATTAACAGTCAGTTTTCATTGTTTTATGTAGGTTACTGTGTTCAATAGAAGAAGAGAATATATTTATGTCAAATCTCATGCATATATTGATATTGCTGATGAAAATATTTATGTATGGAAGTTTACCTTCGAATCTATTTGAATCGACCTAGTCTCCTGAATGTGTATCTTTTCGTGTTCACCAGTGTATAAGTCAATCTCTGAACCAGGGTTAGAGCTGTCTGTAGATGGGAAACTGAAGGAGACTAGATCGCTGGGACTATTTGGGAATGAGAATGTCCCCGGGGAGAAGGGACTGAAGTTGTTGACACTGAACACTTCACAACTGACGGACCTGTTAAGTGGCAGGTGTACAGGAGGAGGCTTCTTCTCAATTTTCTTGACACTAGTATTTGTCGCATTGTCAACAGACTGAGATGCACAGAGCTTAGGCCACGTCCTAACGGTCGAAAGACCTGTGTTTACGGTAAAATTGATTTCTTCTGTTTTGTTTTTACGTTGCTTGGTTGGCAGTTTGCGTTTTCGTGTTGCTCGAAGAATTCTTCGACCAGGAACACCGTCACTTCTTTCTTGTTGGGAATTCCTGTTAGATGTCTCGTTACCTTCAGGACAAACAGATGTTTTCGAGTTCATTGCACTCTCAGTTTTAGAAAGCAAATCATCTTTTGAACTGGATATTTTCTTTCTAATACAACAACCACAATGGTTCTCTGTTCTACAGTTACTCTGGGAGTCTTTTGCGTGATCATCATCCTCCTCTGTGTCCGTAGCCTGCGCTTGTAATTCCACATCCGTTGAAAATATGTTTAAAGTAGCATACACAGTATTTCCATCTGTAGATAGTTCAAGGGGGTCAACATCTTCAGTAAAAGACTTCGAAGAGTTTGATCTAAAATCTTTCTGTTTTGTTTTCATACTTTTAGAACGTCTTGGCGAACATATTGAAACTTCGGGAGATCTTGCACAAAAGGATTCACTAGATTTTAATCTTTCCTTCCTGGTGACTAATTTCGACAAATGATTGTCGTCAATTCTTTGGTTTCCGTCGGTCTTCTCATTAGATTCATGGACATCAAAACCTTGCTGACTAGATACATGCGCAATATTTGATAATGTTAAATTTTCTATATTTGGCAATTTTCTGTGAACTCTTTCTTGTGGTTCCTGTTTTATCTTTTGGAAACCCTGTTCTGTCCTCACATCTTCTGCTTCTACTTTTGCAGTTTCAACACTTTTATTCATTACTTGGGATTCTTTGGAGACAACCTGCGATTGTTCTTCATTACCCTTGAAGGTTTCACCAGAAGACAGGTTTCTTTGCGTAGTTTCAGGTTCTTTTGGAACCGGTTCCTTTGGCAACCGTCGAGAGGAAGTCACTGTAGGAAAACACTTGATGTCCAGGTTCTTTATAAACGAATGAGGAATGTTTTCTTTATTTCGTAATACGTCTTTCACAAATTCTTGTCCCTTTTTCAGTTTTTCTTTTCTGGAGCGTTTGAATTCTTCGAAACTTGGCATCATGAACTTTGAACGTCTCGATTTATTTCGAACATTTGTCTTTTCCTCGTTTATTTTCAAGGCTTGCTGAAGATCATTAAAATTGGGATCACTGGTTCCTGTAAGCGAAAGTGATCTTTTTGCCCTAATAGCCGCAGGATTTTGGGAATGTAAAGAACATAAACCGTCTACGTCTTCTCCAGTAACATCGTTTTCTTTATTGTCTTCTTTTCCCAATTTTGAAGAACTATTCATATCTTCAGCTGAATGTAATTCCTCCTCAAGATCAATTTTGGAAAGGTCAAGGTTAGAAAACGCTTTCTTTAAAGTTCCTCTGCTCCGTCCTTGTCTTTGAGCCAATTTTTCGAGTAAATTCCCATGTCTACTGAGATATTTTTTAAACAATTCATTGTTTAACATCAGTTCCACACGAGGAGATACGGTAACCTTCGTTAGATCACCCTTAACGGGAGAATCAACCGATGCATTATCACATTCTTGCATCGGACGATGTTTTCCTGCTGGCGGTTTTCCAAGAACTCTTGGAGGGTCTCGAATATCTCGATCTGAATCCCCCACTTCACTCATTGTCTCCGAATTCTGCTCTAGATGACCTTGGGACGTTTGTGAACTGACCATAGCGAGGCTACAGTCTTTTATCATGCAAAGCCTGGTGAAGTTAGTCTTTTATTATCTCCCGTTATGGCCATTTCCTGGAAAACAAAATACGATTTGATCACATATTGAAACTCATTGATTTCTTTCTACATTATACAAAAGCTTCAACAACAATTACAAGATTTCCCGTATCTTTAGACAATGCAAATGGTAACCTGGGTATATCGACTGGGATACACATGGAAAATAATGTAGAAGATAAATTACTACAAAAGTAAATATTTAAATAATTCATTCAAAATCTGTGCTACACGGAAATGAAATACTGGACTTTAAATGCGTAGCTACAGAAAAATGAAAAACTTTTTTTTTTAATTTTTAACTACATCCGAAAATTTCCTCTATTTGAAATAATGTGAAGTACTGGTATACTCCATATTGATAAAAACAAATGAACTAATTGCAACAGTTTCTATGAAGGAAATGCGAACAAACGTTTTCAAGAACTACTGGATTAAAATCAAGTATACATCACTCTTTTTGAAGTAAACCGCCGTTTATTGACCGCAAAATAAAAAGTAAGGGTGTATCCCCTTGTTGTTGCTCTCTGACCACGCTTATATCAAATTAGCAAAATCGTCATTTTTGAACAAAGATTCCTGCCATGTTCACTATGTGGAAATTTGATCCTCTGTCCAATTAACGCAGATAATCAAAAATCTTGAGAAATAAAGTTGAACTTTAAACATGGGTGTCCATTACCAGATCTTTTGTAACCGTGATATATAATATTTCTTACCATTATTACGGAATGCACAATAATACCGCGAAAGTAGGTCCAAATTATGAATAACAAACCCGTAATGTTACGATACATTTTATATCAAAAAGACCATTCCACTGGTTGAATACTGAAGAACAAATATCTCCAAAATGTTTAAGTACTTTACTTTTAAACATAAAATACTTTCGTTATCAATTAAAAAAAAAGATATTTCGCTAGCCTACGCAGGTGAAGATAAGATAGGGTCTGTTAATTTCAGCAGGTAAAATGATAATTTACAGGTAGTGTGTTTTTAAGTTTGCCGATATTATTGAGAAATATTTGAGTTATTTTCATAGACTCTTATCCATCTAAATTATCTAAATAATTTCACTGCATTTAAAAGTCCACACAAATAAAGAATGAAAATATTTTCCAGTTAAGATCCCACCTGTAAATTCTTGGTATACCTCTACACCCTGGCAAAAATCCATCTCGAGTTAGAATTATTGATATTCACTCGAAATGCATTATCATAGTGTATGATACTCCATATAAGCATTAGAAAAAAAAAGAACACTTGAAATACATGTAGATATTAGTTGCAATATGTACATCAAAGGTTTTTTTTTTACTTCAAAACCATAAAACGTCAAATGAAAAAAACTACTAAATTTTTAGTCTTACCAGCTTGAAAAGGGATTTAATTCAACCAATGAGCGGATTAACTCCCTTAGTGGTTTACCGGTAATATGATCAAATACATTAAGTGTCGCATTAGTCTTCTAGTCCTTTTGTTGTGTGCATACCTTCATATAAATATTGAATAGAAG
The DNA here is from genome assembly GCF_033153115.1 of Saccostrea echinata. NCBI lineage: Eukaryota > Metazoa > Mollusca > Bivalvia > Ostreida > Ostreidae > Saccostrea > Saccostrea echinata. Next base: position 9,294,224 of record NW_026889774.1, read on the forward strand.
GTTTATCTTCACTATAATTTCCAACACAAACATATATCTCGGAGTGTTGAAATTGACGAAATTTTAATGTCAAATTCTAAATTTAGAAAACTTAGCACATTTTTGAACCTAAAACATCCAGGCATCTAGGTGCAATTTTATTATGTTCTACTTTTTAAGCAACAAAATTCAGATACAGATATAAGATACCTGTGTATTAATCTATAAGTGCAGTCGAATGGTTGAAAAAATAAAGCGGCAAAAAGCAAAGGTTATCATATTAATCGCTCTAGAACATTTTATGAAGTGCTTATCTTTTTCACACCAAAAATATCTAGTGCACTTCTTTTTTTCACTATGTGTTTTCGAATTCCAGTTTTATTACACGTACATATACCGTCTGTAACTTTCAGGGATTCGCTTCATAATTAATTGGATTTGAGAATAAAAGTTCAATATATTTGAAATACAAACACGCAAAACCTCTCTGTTTAAATATTGTTTTACTTTAGACAAATATTTACTGGGTGAAATAAGGTTGAAGATATTGATTACTTCAATTAGAATTCTCGGAGTTCGAAAGTGAAACCAGAGCTCTATTTTAGTTAATCAGGCTATGCATGTAAAAATGCATTCATCAAAGCTTTTTTGCACCATTTCATGTCTTTGGGGGTGGGGGGAGGGGGCCTTATTGAAAGATTTTATTTTATCAAATTAACTCTGCAATATGATTTTTTTTTTGTAGTCATAATGCATATTTTATTTGAATAATTCTGAGAGAAAAAAGAGTACTGATGCGTTGAAAGATGAAAGCAGACAAAATTCTATACTATCAGAACTTTTATGACCCAGAGAAATACGAGCCCGATTTCCATTAATGATTGCATTGACTGGCTATATGGCCGTTTGCTTTGGGAAATCGGAGTTGTTTATCGCTTGAAACACTGCATAGCAAGATTTAAAGCAATCTAAGGTTGCAACTTTTGTATGATCCCCGTCATTCAATTCATCCGATTGACTATGAGGTGTGTGAGGGATGTGTTCGATAAGTCAAGCACTCTTTGACTTCTTTTTTTCGTTAGGGAAAAAAAAATCCCAGACGGCGCTCCCATGTTTGTTTATGACTTCCGGTACAGTGTTTTGAAATGTTAGGTATAATAATGATTTATGACATTAAAAATTAATTAAAAGTAAGATTTACAACAACATGTTTATTTCTGTAATAAAAAATTAATTGATAACTTTTGTTTTGAGGGTTAAGAAACACCATTTAATAGAACATGAGGTTATACACATTCTTGTCTGAAAGCATTTGTATTTCACAAGGTGCGGTAAACTTTTAATGGTTTAAAACATGTTAACAAACATGTTATTGTAAAGATTATGCCAATGTGGATAAAAATATACAACTTATAAAGACAATTTTGAATCATTTTAAAGTAGTCTTGTAACAGAAAACATGACCATTAATCAATAGTAAAGTAAAAGTGCTAAGAGAATCATTTACATTTTAGCTATATTGTAAGTACTGATGTCAAATTTTCTATCACTAAGTGAAAATTATTTCTAGTAAGGGGTATGGCACTTACTTACAATGCAGTAATCAATTACAGCGTAAACTTGTCATTAGTGGTGAGTTTCTATACAATGTACAATGTAAACATGTCACCAGTGGTGTGAAATTGTCAAGTAATCATTTTTAGTGTAAACTTGTAATTACTGGTTAGATTTTATGCAATTGAATGTAAATTTGTCACTAGTGATTTGAAGTTGTCCAGTAATTATGCGTGGTACTGGTGGTGTAAATGGTATAGTTATCATTTCTAATGTAAACATGTAACAAATGTTGTAATTCTATACAATGTAAACTTGACGCTGTTAAATTGTCTAGCAATCTTTTACAATGTAAATATGTCACTATTAATGTATATTCCTTTTTATTATAAACATGTGCATGTCAATATTGTGTAAAATTATTCAGTAATCATTAACCATGTCACTAGTGGGGTTAATTTTTACAATGTAAACATTCCAGTAGCGGTGTGAAATTGTTCAGTAATCATTTACAGTGTAAACATGACACTAGTGGAGTGATTCTTTACAATGTGAATATTTCAATAGTAGTGTAATTATTTACAATGTAAACATTCCACTGATGGTGTGAAATTGCCCATTAATTCATTACAGAGTAAACATGTCTTTGTTATAGTTTGAATCTTTACAATGTAAACCTCTCAGTAGTAGTGTAATTCTTTACAATGTAAACTTGTTACTGATATTGTGTAGTTTTCCAGTAACCATATCATTAAAAGTTTATTTCTTTTTTTACTATTAATGTAACATGTCACTCATGATGGGAATTTGTCCACTGATAGTTTACAATGTAAACATGCCACTAGCTAATGAAGTCATTCTTCCCAATGTAACATGTCTCACGTGGTGTAAAGTTCTCCTGTATTTATTTACATGGTCCTGTATATTGTAGTATATCTTCTCAGTAATAAAACAGCCTACTTTTATGTAACGAACTTTATCATTTATTGATATCTATGAAAAACACTTATGGTTTCTGATATAAAAATGGTACAGTATTTACCATGGCTTTAATTTCAAATCTATCTTTTTTTTCACTTTGTATAATTTGTATATTTATCAATATCATCAGATCAGTAGTGGATTTTTTTTGTAATCCTATACATGATCTGCCTTGTTGATCGATTATCTTTTAAGTTTTTTCATGATCTGCATTGCTGAAAAAATCTGTTAAATTCTATGTGACAGTGTAATACATTTCTGTAGAGCTACTTTCCCCACTATGAACAACAGAGGCAAATAAATACCCGAAAAATTTGTTCTATCTCTTCACAACTAAATTGTGCTTATAGTGCATGATATTGATCTTCCTTAAAACAAGCAATTCCCCAAATGAAAAATAAAAACATCAGCAATCTTACTAATAGGGTACGTTTCCTAATGATGGGAGCTTTAATTCCTTCTTGACTGTCAAAAAAGAAGTGGAATGGATTGATAAATGTTGCAATTCAAACCTTAATAGTCATTGTCACGTTGGAATGCATGTGCTTTACTGTAATTCAAATAAATATAAATTTATGCAAAGATGCAATTATATTTTAAAAGACTTGAAATGAATTAGAACTTGCTTTTATGAAACATTTGTTTTTTGTTTAAGTTGCAGTGAAATATTTCTTAAGAGCATAAGATATTCATGTACAATGTACATATCAGAATATCACTTCTGGACACTATTAATGACTGAATTTACTAGGAATTTTATTGAATTCTGTCAATAAGCCATCGAGATATGCAGAGATAGAGGGATTGCCTCAAGTTGCTGCTGTGTGCCAATTAATGTGATTTCAATTAAATGTCCGTGAACATCTAACGGAAGTGTTCTATTGGAGAAAAAAAATGAAATATGTCGTTTGGGAGAACTCAGTCAAGAGCTTACGTAAACTCAAACTGTCCTTGACCTTGAATGGAGGGATGCTTGAGGATTAACAAGGAAACAGATATGTGATTAACATTTACAATGGGAATCAGGTAGCAATTATTTGGTTAATTATCTTCCGCAAACAATTTTTCAACACACTTTGTCAATCTAACCTCCACTCTGTCCCGTGGATTACATCACCACGATTCCATAACAGCGTTGCGATATTGGAGATTTGGAAAATTATCTACAAATTGGCTACTAAAGGTTTTATTCTAATAAAACGTCTCTTCAAAATAAAACCATTACACCGGACATCCGGCAAAAAAAAAAATCTTAGTGTTATTGCAAAGTTGGGATCAACTTATTAGTGGCATTATTGAACTCGTGCTTGTGGTTGTCTGTAACTGCCTCTGAAATAAGGAACAAGGTTTTCATTCAGAATGAAAAATTACCGCAGTTTAATTACAATCGGAAATGAATTAATACAACATTCCGTCAGTCTTTCAGTGTACGTGGCTTTGGAACGCATGCGCAGCCAAACATGTATCTATCGAATTTTTCAGATTTTGTTTTCAAACTTTAAGACTCCCAAAACACGTTTGTTTTTCGAACGTACATGTAACAGCTCTGTCTGGTCTACAAAAGAACTTACCAAAAAATGAAATTTTACTTTTCTAATTTAATTTATCCTTTATGTTGATTCGATTGGATGAGATTTCAATATGGATATAAAGAATTCAATCCTGTTATTTAATACAAATATAACCTCACAAAAAAATTTATTTAATTTTTGAAGTTTTAAAATTATGTTATATTTTAAGCCTTAGTAGTGAGAGGGCCCTGAATACTCATTTTCGCGTTCTAAGAGCTAAGTCCAATTTGTAATTCGTCAAGACCAGTGGATATACAACAAATAATGCGGAAATGGACAATAGACTAGTAACAAGAACTTTATCTAAAAATAGGAATTCAACAATCCACTGTGCACAGTGGCTTATATAACAAAAGAATTAAAATAATGCAGATTTATTGTCCAGTTTATTTTAAGCATTATTCAAAATGGAGCATGTATGATGTATTATGTTATCTATTAAGAGATTTTTTTTTAATATGGTGTATTAATTGAATAACTGCGGATGAATAGAATCTTAAGATTCTATAAATACGTACATGTAACGGTATATTTTAAAATATTGAGGTCTTTCTATATAGATGAAATTTGATGACCTATTTTCAAATATAATGAACGGATGAACAATTTTCAAAGTCGTTTCAATGTCATGTTAAAAATAAATTACTTTTTCTGTGTATTATATCATATTTCATAGACAGATCATCTGAGTTTGTAGGTCAAACAATCTTCTTCAATTGTCATTAAAATTTGTCATTAAAATTTGTGGAAACGCAATTTAATTCAATCTTGCGTAATTTTGTTTCATCCATTATTTTTTTTTTTTTCGAAAATCTAAATTTAATGATTCACTATGTTTTCGTGACAAAACTAATTAAAGAAGCGAGATCGATCTTCCGAACTCCGAATTAGACCGTTTTATTTTCTGTATTGATTGGAGTTAAAAGTTTTCCAACGAATTCTATGCTAAAAATCGACTTTTTTTCCTTCAAAGTTATTCTCCCAATATTCCACTGTTGCTAAATTTCCAAAGTTATTGAGGCTGTAAAAAAATCTAGGTCATCTAGCTACCATTTGACCTCCATAAAAGTCACTGTCCTACTTTTTTCACTTACATGCATAATGTCGATAAATTATGCACGTGCAAAATTGTTCCTTCGGCAAGAGGACAACAATTTTAACACACTTAATTGGCTATAAGGAACTCGGAGTGTAATGAATATTTCATAACAAGTAATTATTTGGGATTTAGAAAACCCCATTTCTTTGGAGATACGAGTAATTGATTTCCCAAGGTTTAACACAATGCTTAAGTAGAAGACGTCATATTGGAGAAATGACAATAATTTAGTTTAAATGTGCTAATTTGGTAAAATGTGCATTATCTGGTTTCAAGGTGCTAAGATCGTATTTTAAAGTTATGGATTAATAATTACGGCTCTGGTTTTCGAAAAAAATATATACAGTTATCTGCAAAGGAAAAAAATTAAGAAAGCTGGTCTACAAAAGACAGACTGATAAAAAGGAAACGTATCGTCATCTCTCTTCTTGTTTTTAAGGTCTTGTTTTAAGGTCTTGAATCATGTTTTCAAAGTATCTGTATCAATCAAACTTAGAAAAACAGTTAAATACACTCGTTTTTAAAGAAAATTTCAAAAGTTCCAAATAAGAATATTCAACAAATGTAAAAGAGAAATCTGGTTACTAGTCCTTCAAAATGTCCTCTGGCTAATATCTTTTTATGGATCAAAAACCACAATAAAGACATGCAAGACTTGTAAAGTATGATGCTTGTTCAAATAGTTATCATTATGAATGACTTGGCTTTAGACCAGGCTTCAGTTTAAAAGGATAAATCAAACAAACTTTTAACTACTTTAAAAGTTTTTTTTCTAGAAACTGAGAGAGTTATTACACATCTGATTTGAACCTTGCTATGTGTCCAAGAACTCTGCTATGATCACGTGACCATTTGGAGTACCAATCCAGAGAACCGGTTTTTCGTATTGCTCGTCTATAGCCAGAACATTAATGCCCGAAATTCCAGGGCCTTCAAGTGTAAAACGCTTCAGCACGCGTCCTTTGACGTTTGTGACGTGTATAGTAAGCGGTACAAACTCAAGCGGACAAACTGCGCTTAATAGATTATCGTTCATGTCTACTATCAATGATTTCCCCTCCCAGTCTTCTTCAGGTTGGAGTCTCGTACATGATTTCCCGGACTCTTCCACGACTATCAGATGTTTATTGTCAACAACACATACGACTCCATTTGATGTCTCTGTGACATACTTCGGAGCTGAAAACATCGGTTGTCCGGCTGAGTCTAAACATATTTCTTTCAACAGCATTCCGTTGTCGGAAAAGACGGCAATCTTTCCAGGGGATTCTGATTTCTGGAGGCATACGAACAGTTTGTTGTCTTTGTTTATGTGGAGTCCAAATGTTCTGTATGGTGCCAAGTTCTCAAATTCTGTTATAGTGTGGTCTGGTTTTATAACATGTATTTCAGATGAACCACTAGAACAGTAGAGTTGACCAAACCTGTTTACCGTGGTAAAGGTTGGGAGAAATTTAACAACAAATTCATCATGAATATGCCCCGACCTCAGCACCAGATATACTCGGTAATTGTATGTCGTCACCCAGGCCTTGCCGTCAGGTCGGAGCTGTATACTGTAAATACTAGAGTTGCCCTTCTCCGGTTTGAATTTTAGTTCAAATTCGAGCTCGTTTCTGTAGAGCTTCTTCTGACCCGAGCCAAATCTACCATCTTCCACTAGCGTTCCTATCACGGATCGTAAATCCTCTTTTCCAGTTCTTATTTTCAAGGGCTTTGGGAGATCGTTGATTGATTGGCTTGAAACTTTCATCTCAGTCAACTTTGGCAGATTGTCTTTTACAAACTGCTCGATAGTTTCGTCATCAGCCTCTTTTAGACTTGCTAGCACCTGTCGGATGTATTTTATCTGCTTTACGTGTTTCTCCTTCGATGTTTGATTTTCCTTTAAAATATTTTCAATTGTAGTTTTGTCGATGACAAATTTGTTGTCAACTTCTTGTAGCATTTCTTTCTCAATGTTTTCCAGATTTTCCCTTAATTTCTGAGCCATCTCTGATATCTCTGCTTTATTTTCAGTCACGGCTTTACCGTATTCTTTTTGATAATTATCAAATTCGCCAACAATGTTATCAAATGTACGCAATTCTTTTTCCTTCTCGTCTAATTTTTCAATAATTTCCACTATTTTCGGGTGAATTTTGCGTTCTTCGATGGCAGTTGTTTTTCCCGCGTCACTTTCTACCAGTGCAATATTCTGACCATCACTTCTTGAATACGACTCAAGCAGTGTTACAATCGTGTGGTTTTTCGTTCCTGCGAGTTTAAGATGATAGGAATGGCACGGATCACATAATTTTTGATGACAGTCCATGCATTTCCAATTCGCTATAGAATCCATTTCACAAAGATCACAATTAACAGGCGCTTGAGCGCCACCATTCTCCATTTTGCATAGAATCCCCTAGGAACTTCCGTGTTGATTTGTCAACTTTTGTTGACACGCTGCGTAGACATTCCTATATAGGGCAGGCTTGTCATCATTGTTTTTTTTAATGAAGCACATTCGTCCTGTTGATAAAAAGTGTCTTTGTCCGATTATCACCTGCCCAAATGACTACATCCGGAGAATTTACTAACGCCAGAATTCTTGTAACGGTCGGACCGTCCTACATATCTACTCTACTCAGGTCCATTTCACTTTATCTGACCTACTTTTGACCGGATACCATTGTGCGAATGAAGTATTTACTCTCGAGATATATAGTTTGGTTTACCTCTGAGTCATTATTTATTTTTAGAACAAATTTATAATATAAATTTATATACAGTAACACAAACTGCTGATTCTTCAGTTTAGCATTTGGATCTAATCATTTGCAAATCATCATCGATTACTAGCATCATTTATGACATAAGAGACCCCCGGACCTATTTATAATTTCCATAGTCATTTTTTACAATTTTAATGTGAGATAACGGTCAAAATTATTTACAACTCTAATTTTTCCGGCAATCATAAATAATGGCGGGTACAGTGCAATCATTTATTTTTTATATAATGAAAAATGAATCATTTGACACATTTTTTTTTTGTTTAATTGTACATTTAAAAATACAATGAGCGAAATTTGTTCTTATGTTTTAAAGTATATAAAAAAAATCTGATGTTCATAATTTGATCAATAAATCGAATATCGCTCGATTACAATTCTGTAATATCATACTTTCAGGTAAATTAGTTGAATCTGATTTGTTTAAAAACTCTAGTACTCTCTGAATGATGAAACCACGCCCTCCAGCGTAGCAACAGCTAGTCAACATTGTTGGCTGAGCAGATTATGAGAACTGTAATATGTATTTCTATGAAACATTCAGTATAATAGAATAAATATTGCATGCAATTGAGGTAACTGTATAGATACTGTATATAGTTGAGAGTAACGGTATATAAATACTGCATATGTAATTGAGGAAAACACTATATGAATATCGCATGTAGTTGAGGGTAACACTATATAAATATTGCATGTAGTTGAGGGTAACATTGAAAATGTTCACCCCAAGACACCCTCGGTTGACAATGGTTTTCTTGGGGTGAAAATTTTCAGCATAACCCTCAGCTCTGTGCAATATTTATACTAATCTAGAATGATTTTTACTGATATTTTTAGTTGGCAGTGACTTCTGAATATCTACAGCCATGGTTTGTTGCATCATCAACATTGTTGGATCAAAAAGACAAGAATGTCCTCATACGTCATGTTGAGAAAGCAACTGTAGACAACGCGCAAAAAATTGTTCACTTTTACAGAAAGTTTATTCCTCTTCAAAACTTCAATTCGATAAAATATCATTCAGTTTGTCTTCTCTTATACTTTTCATAACATCTTATGCGAGTTCGTATCTGTATACAGTGAACGTTCGATTGATTTTCTTTGACAAATTAGTTTGCATCAAATATTCGTCCACAAACATTATTCTTCAGCTGCAGTAAATTTGTTGTAATTAACAGACAGTCTGCCTTGAAATGACAAAGCACATTAAATTGAATCATTATTAAGATCTAATAGTGCAATAAGTTTGTATAATAACCCTGGTATCTAGAATTCATTCAACTTTGTAGAATCCAAAAAATCATGGCAGTATCGGTGACAATATAAGTTCTGAGCAGAAACAAAATTTTCTCAGTCGCAAATGAACCAAGGAGTTGAGACTTTATCGAAATATGCTAGGCTAGCTTTAAATTTGAGAACGTTAATACATTTAAAGTGCATTTATATATATATATATATATATATATATATATATATATATATATATTATAAGCAACCTTTAGAAAAGGTTTTAATTTTAATTTTAAAATGGTTTTCAATTTAATTTAAATGGATACATTGCTTCAATATATGCCATATGAAAAATAATAAACTCCATCCATAAAAAAATGAAAATTTTATTTAAAAAAAAAGTTTTCTGAACAGAAAAAACAGCAACAGAAAACATATTTAGCGTATAAGGTAATTTGACATCTTAAAGTCTGATCATGATTTGATTTGTTTTCTCCTTTTTCGAATTTGAAATGAATTTGAGGAAGAGTAAATCGTGTACCTTTCGGGTATTTTTCGCTTTATCTTGAGCAAATAACTCCTCTCTTTCTATTCAAATCTATTCATGCTCATATAAACTTATTTTCTTTCCTAATTTCGGGATAAGTGTAGCCTGGTACATAGGAAGCTTAAAAACGGATTCACTTTTGGCTAATACCATTAAAAGGGTAATGAAAAGTCGAATTTACCAAAAAACAGTGGGCATTTAAAACAAGTCCGTGTGAATGTTCTTTTGTTTACAATGCTTACAACTTAATCTGGATTCTTATTAAAAATGGGTTAATGGTTTAAACACATGCTTGGACACGGATCTATATGAAACCTCTGGATTCACTTGATTTAGTCAATGAAAACAAAAGGTGTCATGTGTCCTGCTTTGTTTCTGCATGCCCTAAAAACGTGTTGAAGTCTTCCAACAAAATAAAACCGCGAAAGTCTTAGAGGACAAACTAGTTATCAGAATACCCAAACAGTTTATGGCTATTTCGTAAAGCACAAAGCTGTAAACACAAGAGAGAGAGAGAGAATAAATGAATGAATGATGAATGAATGAATGAATGGGTAGTAATAACAATAGTATCTCCGGGTGACAAAAATCAATATGAACAAAGACTTTAACACTTCTATATCAGAACAACTGATAATTATTTTTTTTTCCTTTGAAAGACGGAGCTAGGAGGAATTTGGCATAGAGTTCATGTATATATATTTTTCTTAATAATTGCGAACACTGGTAGATAAAATAGGCTTACGAAGTGTTTATCTTTGTTCTTCTTTAAAATCTAACAACCTACAAGTTTGCAACTCTATAGAACAAAAGAGTTTTGTATTATTTGCCTAGACTATAGAGTATATTGATATACATCGCGGTGGCTATTAATTATTTCTTAACAGTGTGATTTAAAAAAAAATCAATATACACCATCGAGGCCATTTTTGTGTATTGTAGATAATAATGTTCTTTCAGGTGAATTCTAGATTAGGAATAAAGTAAATATTGGAGGATTAATCCACTGCATGGCACTGTGTTCAAAGAACAATATTGCAATAACCATAAAAGATAAACCGAAGGACCCTGTTGATATCGTCTTATCGTAACAAGACAGTAGTGCAAAATGCCAAGAGCAGCTCATTTTTTTTTTTTTTGGTGAAAATACACAAGATTTTTCAACATTAAAGTGGTAACTTTAAATTTTTCCTATGATGTTACTGTATATTTCATTTTCATTGGAAACCTACATTGTAGGATTATGGAATTAAGCATTGCGTGTTAATTCGAATAGGTTGATAGGTGCTCAGAGTGATGAATTCGTCTTTACATCTTCGCAAATCTCTCTTTGTCTAATCTTTTAACCAATCGTGTTACTTAATCCATTCAACATATTTATCAATCTTTAGTTCCTTTATACACGGGTACGTGTACCTCTTGTAAGGCTCTGAACATGCTCGACCCATTGCACGCTAAACTTTTTTTTTTTACATGTATCTCAGTTATTACTGTCCCTATGAAGTCTTCTATCGAATTGAAGGTCACACCTCATCAAAATGTGCTAGCGCCTCAACAGTGATTATAGAATTTAGGTTGCCATTACTTATATGTATATACATGTACAGTATATAGATATACATGTTAAAGATGTAATATTTAATCCGGACTCGTGCATGAGTTATAGACCGAGCATGTGGCAAATTTGATACGATTTTCACAGGATTTTTACATCAGGGAGGTAAATTTCACTGTCACAAACTACGTACTTGAAAACAATGACCAGCTTATTAATTTTGCAGGGAGCTGTATTGGAGTCATCGTTCATAGAAGTATCGAGTTCAGCACACGAAACAATTATCCATATACATTATAGAAGATCATTTTTACCGTACATCAATAAAAAAAAACATTTACCGTCCTTTCTTGCTTTATAACAGCATCAGTCAAAATTCATTATTTGCATGAAATTGCTTTTATCATTTGTTATAGAGTAACACTAGTGCAACTATTGTTTCCTTCAAGGTTCTCCAATATAAATTATATATATAATTATATAGATAGATCTAGTTCAGGCATATTATTTTACGACATATATAGTACACTGTAGGTATTGATCAGTTTATTTGATACATTTTGAGATAAAGTTAACAACACGTGAATCCAAGAATCGTGTTTGAAAATCGCATGATTATGGGCATCATATCACGTGACCGAGTTCTTGAGGAAGGATTACATCAATTCTTCGAATTCTGTAATTCAAAATGTGTAAAATGTTGCAAATTTATCAATGGAGACACGCAATTTGACTAACAGCAACCAAGTCTTGGTGCTAATAAACTGTGTAAGACCTGCATAATCTGGTTATTTCAAAAGTTTGGGATATCACTTAGGGTCTCTGATGGTACAAATGACATGGAAGATGTAGGGTTTGTAATCAGGATCTAAGTGAGGCGATGATTGATGATTAGGCCATTCCAATCTAAGAGTACACGTATATCCCTCTCCTGTCATTGTTTTCTCTATGAATTACATTGCAGAACTTAAGCTTCATTCAAACAACTTCTGTAAGGGTCTCTTTTTGAGAAAAGAATATCATGACCAGATTACAATCACAAAGCACGAATTAAAATCTTTAACAGCTGATTACAATCAGTAAAGTAATATATACATAAATGTTTCAAAGTTCAAATCTGAGAATAATATCAACTAGCTACTCGAGCATGAACAGTATTTTTTTCGGTTATTGTCACGCTAATGGGCCAATCCTATACTTTCGTTTCCATTTTCAGAAATCCTTGTCCATTAGCATTAGAATGAAAATTATCAAAAACTTCTCCGTCAAAGTTTTCCCTATTTTAATGTACTCATTTACGAAAGTGCTTTGCGTTATCGGGTTCTCTGAGCTTACACACTAAATCTAATCCCGTAAAGGCAGGTCGACAATAGAGAAGTGCTATGGGCCAGTATGAGGTGTTAAGGGCGAAATTTATGAAAATTGATTTGTAACTTCAGACTCCGCAAAATTACACTAGATAAAAAGTGGAGAGTATTTGATTGATGGGGATTATGTATATCTCTTGCTAGTTAACATCAAGGTGATATGGGACATTTGTCCTTTTTCAAATAAGAAAAGATAATATACTGTACTTATTTTACACATATGCACAATCACATTTACGTTGAAGAATTCTAGTGCACAGTTTTTTGTTTGTTTGTATGGGGTTTTTTTTGACTCATTTGTGTTCGACGAATATTCTTTCTTTGTAAAGAATAATCTTCGTGTTGCAGTTTTATGTACGATTTAAGATTTGTACGTTCGTATATACCTTATTTGTTCAGTATTAGGGATGGATGCATTCCTAATGTCCTCAGATTACCACCGAATCGTATTTCTTAAATAGTTAAAGGGTTACTCCTACCTCTTCACTGCATTTGACAAATATTGAATTAAAGGTATATGTTATTGACGTATAGAAATAATACCTATCAATCCAAGTGCACATTAAATCCTAAGATACACAAAAAAGAAAAACCGGGAGAAATAAAATGCAGTATTAAAGTGTCAAATTTGTATGTTATAGTGGGGTGCTCAGTTTTATAAGCATTGATTGATTTATTTTTAAAACTAAAGGACAAAAGGAAACAAACTAAAAAACAAACCAAAAAAAAAAATTTAAAGTTATCTCTGTATGTTTGTACTGCAGGTTCGGTTCTTTACCTGCAACTTTCAAATATTCTAAACAATTATGACGACAGGCTTATTCTAAACGATATGAAAAACATCCCAAGCCCCCCCCCCCCCCCCCCAGGAATAAAATAAAATCTGCGGAATTCTACATAGAGTAAATATTTTTCTTACCTGTCTATTTTCAGCAGAAAGTGAAATCGATTCTTAAATGCTGCAAATTCCTGATGGGGAAAAAATCAATTCCCAAACTGGCTGAAAGACAATAGTGCTGTAATTCCGCTCTAGTTTTTAGTATCCGTAAAAGGTAATTTCCACGTCAGCTAAGAAAACCATTACTGACTAAAAAAAACTAATTACACTCTTTCCATTAACCCAATACACACATATCCAGTGAAAGAATTATTTGAAAATACGAGCCAAAACTTGAAAAGAGTAATTTAGAATTCTCTTGTGAATTCAAAGACAAAATATATTTCACAATCCAGCGCTCAAAACTAATGGTTTTTCTTCTTCAAAAGGAACAAAATCCATGATTGAAATATGCTTTATCTAAATTTCCAAGGTCGTATTCTCTCTATGACTGCAATTTTCTTCTCCCCAAACAACAGAGTGAACAACAAATGCAACTATTCAAAACTTTTTTAGTCATTTGTAAATCGTAGTAATTTGTTGGTTTCGATCCGCTTAGCTCCATTATCGGCCTAATTACACGACAATGCAATCCACGCACTGGGTATAAATTACCCCCCTTGAGAACGTACAGTCTACCTGAGCGTCGCGGTTGAGTGCGCCAGGTACACACAATACACCTAATCAACAATGTAGCTGAATTTAAAGATTGTTTAATTGTTATTCATAATCAATATATTCTAAGAGGCACTAAAGGGATTAACTTCAATTATCATAAAGGATTTACTGTGATGAAAAAAAAAATTACATCGGATACAAGAATTTAGTTAACATTTTTTTTAATCTTTAAAAGGTGTAGGATCTCTCTCTCTCTCTCTCTCTCTCTCTCTCTCTCTCTCTCTCTCTCAGCGTTATATGCTAGGAAATTCGTGTCAAACCAATATCAAAGCACTGTAGCAGTGATTGAAGTTTTAACTCTGTTCACAAAATTTTGCACATATTTTTAATTCTCTTCGTCATCAGAGTGACGAGAAGGGTTGAAATCCAATTAAAAGAAGTAGGATTCCTCCAATCAACATTTTTCATTTCATCACAATATATATACATGTATATATATATTTTAACACACCAGAGTCATAAATTGAGTTATCAATATCGAACCGCTGAGGAAAAGATTGATCGATCAACATACCCGACAGAAGATAAATATACTTTATTTATGTATATACCGTATTTATGGAGGTACGAGATTAATTAAATTTCCCAGATAATTTATAGGTGTGTAAAATAGAGTAGAAAAAAATTGCCCTCTGCCCTGAAAGAAGATAAATATAATTTACATACACCGTTTTTGTAGAAGTACGCGATAAAAATGCTATACCAAGATAATTTACAAGTGTGTAAAATAGTGAGAGTAGAAAAAAAAATGTCCTCTGCCGTAACAGCGACTGCACAGCCACTGCCGTGACCAGGATTCGAACCTGGGTTGTCGCGGCCACAACGCGAAGTACTAACCACTATACGATCACGGCTATCTGAGGACTTATTACACGTTGGAAAAGAAAATTAACAATTCAAAAAGTGCAGAAATTCGTGAAAAACACAGAACTCGTTGCAGTCATTTTATGCTTTTTTCATACGCACAATATTTTATAGTTTGCCTCTTAAGTTTTTAACATTTTATTTTTTTCGCTGTCTCTTGTAGAATCCGGCTTTTAGTGCAAGTAAAATGGTACTTCCGGTTCCGACTTGCACCGACTCCATGTGGTAGCGACCTTGGCTATCGCTATTGCGAATATTGTGTAACGCTCTTTATATTTCATATACAAGATGTCAGGATTTTTCTCAAAGCTAGGAGCACTTGGTGTTGCTGTTGCGGGCATTGGCAGTGTTGTAAACCTCGCACTTTACAACGGTAAATATAAATTGGTTACAGATAAACATATTTCATCAGAATAAAAAATCCAGCTTTTAGTTAAACTTTAAGAACTGTGAGATCATAAAACTCATAATATGTAGTAATCAATCAATACGTCCTTTTAGCTAAACAAAGAAAGAGATAAGAAAGTCTTTCAGACTCAAACTATCCTCAGGGCTAGTAGGTCATCAGTAAATTCTAGATTATGTGTATAAGCTGGATTATATTTATGATGGTTTCTTTTCTTCAGTTGATGGAGGACACAGGGCTGTGCTTTTTGACAGATTTAGGGGAGTTCAGGAAAAAGTTGCAGGAGAGGGAACCCATTTTCTAATCCCCTGGGTACAGAGACCTATAATATTTGATTGTAGGTCACGTCCCAGAAATGTTTCTGTGATTACTGGTAGCAAAGGTAAAAAATATCAATAATGGAAGATATTACAATCACAAGTCTAAAATATCCGATGTTTTACAGGCGTTTTTCACGGTTTTGATATTTTATGCACCAGGAAAACGTCAGAACCAGCGCCATTATGAAAAGTGGAAATTTGCCACTTCCAAGGCAGCATTCTCTAGTCGATTTACAATACATGCAAACCGAATTAAATATCTTACTCACATCTTGTAAACAGTACAATGCTTCTATTACAGGGTGTCCCAAAATATATGATACCATTTGAAATACCTGCCACAAACACATCCCTAGGCCAATTTCTTTGATATATGTCTCAAAAAATATTTGAGTAAGTACATTTTTTTTAAAGACAAATTATTCTTTAAAAAATTCTCACACTTTTGAAATTGCAACGTATCAAATTTACATCAAACTTTTGCAAAAAACTGCAATTTCGATCAAAATGGATTATCAAAAGAGCTAGCTACCCTCATTTTGAAACTATAATTATCATCCTAGTCTTAGGTTACTGCTGCTAAACCCAAACCAGAATCCTTAACATATATAAAAGGTTTACCACTGATGAAAATCCAGAAGTTACTACCGAGACAGGCACTGTTGTCTCAAGTTAAGGAACTTTGTGCAATGTCTAGACATCATCATTTACACAGATAGAATGTCATTCAGGGGGCATCATTTAAAAACCATAACATTTTTAAAAGTGAACTCACTTTGTTGTTTTCTTTTTAATGACTGTCAAATTATGTGAATAAAACTGGACAGTATATGCAATGTTTATAATGCATTTGTTGTAATTCAATATTCACTACATTAGGTTTTACAGAATCTTGAAATGGTATCATATATATCGGACACCCTGTACTTACCAATATCGTTTTTATTGTTCCTTTGTAATATGAAAACATTTTATCGGTGAAAACATTTTATCAAACTATAAAGGTTTGTTTTGATTTCATGCATTTTGAAATCTCATGAGACCTGTATCAAAATATGGAGTGGTATTTTCTTTTAAGGGGTACTAGTGAGAACTAAAAGCATCACGCTATTGATAAGTTGTGAGTTTGACATTAATTCGATTTGCAAGTATGGAAAATCGAGTTAAGTTGGAGACGGCGAAATTTCCACTTTTCATAATTTCGCCTTCTCTGTGTTTTCCTGGCACATAAAATATCAAAATCATGAAAAAACACCTGGAAAACGCCAGATATTTTGGACTATTAACAATCACTTGCTTATTTTTCAGAAGTATGTCTATGATATCATAACATTTAAAGTAAATTGAATTTAAAAATGTAGTACATGCAGTGCTCCAAGTCACACTCATTAGATCTATCAGTCACTATTATAAAGGGTGACCTAAAATTATTTATGGTCGCCATTTCAAAATTTCTGGTAGCAATCATGAAATACAGTAGAACTTGTCTAATCCGGATGTTGTGTATTCTGAAATCTTGCCTATTCTAATCAAAGATTTTAGTCCCTTTCAGTTAATTCACTTGTTTAAAATGTTGTCCAATTCAGAATGTGTAATCCAACCAATTTCTTTGGAAACCAGTGGTGTACAGATTAGACAAGTTTAACTAAATTTTACTTGCCTTGGCAAATACATTTTTCAAATAATAGAAACAGGGTGTTTTAAGGTCTTGATATCAAGGGTCTGTGCCTTTTCAATTGCAAAAATTGATTGAAATTATGAGAAACAATGCATACAAAGAAGTAGGGAAAAAACCAAACCATTGCATAAAGCAAGTATAA
Source organism: Saccostrea echinata (assembly GCF_033153115.1). Taxonomy (NCBI): domain Eukaryota; kingdom Metazoa; phylum Mollusca; class Bivalvia; order Ostreida; family Ostreidae; genus Saccostrea; species Saccostrea echinata. The sequence goes on from NW_026889774.1 coordinate 9,311,849, forward strand.
TCAGACTCCTTTTGACTCTTAGTTCGAAACAAATTAGTTATACTTAAGAATTTAAAGGCAAAAATTGTAATCTGGGGACAATAAGGCCACCCTGCTTTGATGTTTTTCATTGTTTGGGAATTCTAAAGCAAAAATTGGGGAAAATACTTGCTTTTTAGTATTGGGAATGGGACCTTTTTCTGGCCCCTACACACTCAAAAAATCTGAGAAATTGTATCATAAAACAAGGAACAAACATTCATACATGACGTATTTTGTCTTTATTAAATCACAGTTTATTTATTACTATGACAAAACATTTTGTTGGGAGGTCAAAGAAACAACTCTTGAAATATTAATATTACATAAACAAGATGAAGTTTGTAAAAAAAAAAAAAAAAAAAAAAAGTTGCAACTTTGAGCACTGTAGTAGGCCTATGATCTGGGACTTTAAGTTTATCTCCTTTGAGTCTAGGTAGAGATTGTTCATTCAAAAGTAATTCACACTTTGCATCAAAGGTTTTGTATCAAGCATATTGCTCTTTTGCAGATTTACAGAATGTAAACATCACACTACGTATTTTGTTCAGACCTGTTGTGAATGAGCTGCCAAAAATGTACACAAATCTTGGTCTAGATTATGATGACAGAGTTCTCCCCTCCATTACAAATGAAGTGTTAAAAGCAGTTGTGGTAAGTAAAAGTAACGGTAAATTAGAAAAGGGTACTTTACTTTTGTTTAACAAATGAATCTCATCAAGTTTAACAGTGCAGATTCATGCATTTTTAGTTACATACTGTGAAATCATCCATTTTCATGGGGGTTTAATTTTTGCTGTTTTCGTGGAATGAAGAGTTAGGGACTCAAGAGTTCATGTCCTCCATGAACTGTAAAGTTTGAGATGTTTATCAAGTCAACACTTCTTCAGCTATGAAATCAAATCCTCTTGAACCAATATTTTTTTCCTCAAACCTTGAAAATATGATCCCTTGAAAATAAATGATTTGACAGTATTTGATTATATAAAGAGAAGTTACACTTGCAAAGTGACTGTAGTCTCCACTTATTGTTAGGATTCTCAAAATGTAAGTTGGAGACTCCATTAAGAAGACACCATAGTCTCTGTATACACACAAGTAGGATTTCGAAGACTTGTCAATTTTTTTCAAATGGTCATTTGGACTGATGTTTTCTTGAAAGTTATCGGTCCAGACAATTTTTTACTGGCCTTGTGGACAGGACCATCGGATTTTAACAAATCTGATTTCTATTAATCAGTGATGACAGACAGAAAGCACAACTTGGTTTACATCCAGCACTTGGACTGTCCATTTCCTTTGATCTAAGTACTATCATTATAAACATATAGCTTAAAGTAAAAAATTAACATGTTGCAATGTTCTGTTTTACAGGCACAATTTGATGCAAGTGAAATGATCACACAGAGAGAAATTGTTTCTCAGAAGGTCAGTGAAGAACTGATTACTCGCGCCTCACAGTTTGGAATCATCCTGGATGATATTTCATTAGTAAGTATGACCTCCATTCATATACAGTCAGACCTTTCATATACAGTCAGACCTCGCTATCTCAAACTTGACAGGACTGAGATTAAACTTCGAGATATCTGAGAATTCGAGATAACAAGGTTAATTACATAAAGAAAAAGAGGTTGGGACTGCCAAATCACTTCGACATATGCCTGGTATTTGAGATATCAATGTTTGAGATAATGGAAGTTCAACTGTCCCTTCAGTCTGTTGTTGGGGGTATTCAACAATGTCTAAATTGGTGGGGAATTTTATTTGAAGAGATGTCTTCAAGTGATTTTTTTTCACCAGACATAAAGCAGTTTGTTGGATGAAAGTTTTGTTGACTTCTGTTTCAGTCGTACCCACAAGTTACATCCCTATGAAGGATAACAATGTAATTCTCTCGTTGAATCTTTTGTAAATACATGTACATGTTACGCATGAACTATTGATTGTCACAATTATTAATCCCAACAAATGAAAATGAGTCCACTCTATTACAGGGCAGATTTATTATTCTGGTTTTCAGTACATGTATGGAACTGAACTGGATTTATCGTTTTCAAACATCACATTAAAATTGCATTTTCAGACCTTAGGTACATGTATTTTCTTAAAAGTGAGGTACAAGTGTATTATGGTTGTTGCTGTGCAATATTAGAAGATTTCTGATTATTTTTGTAGACACATTTAACATTTGGAAAAGAATTCACACAAGCCGTAGAAATGAAGCAGGTCGCACAGCAAGATGCAGAGAGGGCCAGATACAATGTAGAAAAGGTAGAGTTCAATTTCCATGTAAAAAGCCTGAAAATAACAAAATATGTTTCAAGTCGGCAAAGCTCCTGATGAAAGGAAAATGCTGAATCTAAAGTAGGTTGTTGATTTCAACATAGAAAACCAAAGATTGTGAGTTTTCACAAGAATTTAAATTTGATCTTGTAATAATAGTATCAGTATTATTGTCAGATTTAAAAAAATGGAATTAGACTAGTATATAGAAAAATAATTCCTTTACAGAGAATACTAAGCAGCTGTGCAGCTAAATGTATAAATAGACACTGAACAATATTTTTTACAATCACAGGCCGAAATGGTGAAGCGAGCTGCTGTCATTTCTGCAGAAGGTGATGCTGAAGGTGCTAAATTGCTAGCGGAGGCTTTCAAAAATTATGGAGATGGTATCGTAGAACTTCGTAAGATGGAAGCAGCTGAAGAAATTGCTAGCGACTTATCAAAATCACGAAATGTGACTTATTTACCAACAGGACAGCAGACTTTGTTAGCACTGCCTCAGTAAACTTATGATTAAGACATTTATGTGGATTGTATGATTGTGATAAAAGTACACATGTATATGTAATTATGCATTGTGTCCATATATCTGGCCAAGAGTGTATGGATATAATTGACACATGAGTTAATTAACATTCAGAAAAATGTTGGCACATTATATTTCAGGCATTTACTGTGGTATCAACTTTAGTATATGCCTTTAAAGGAATGTATGATGAACATATTATGAACAACGTTTTTGTGACAATAAAAATAAATGTAAATTTTAAGGATTTAGATTACAATGCAAGTTTCTGAGTAAAAAATGGGTGGCAGTATTCATTGTAATTAAAATGTTACATTGAGGTGAATTTTTAACAAAAGCAGATTTCTCAAAAGGAAGGGGGGGGGGGGGTTAAACATTGCAGGGATTTTTGGTTTGTTTTAAGCTCACCCGAGCCAAAGGCTCAAGCTTTTCTGATGGTAAAGTGTCCAGCATCCATCTGTCTGAGGTTTGTCATCTGTAAACTTTTCACTTTTTCGACTTCTTCACCAGAACCACTGGACTAATTTCAACTAAACTTACCACAAAGCATTTAAATTAGTTCAAATAAAGGGCCATACCCTCTTTCAAATGGGGGGGGGGGGTTGATTAAAAACTAGTGAGAATTAAATGGTATCTTTATCTTCAAACATCATCTCAAGAACCACTGGACCAGAAAAGAAGAAACTTAATATGTGAAAGCTTCATTACATGTTATAGATTCAAGGTTGTTCAAATCATAATCCCTTGGGGTAGAGTGGTGGCACAATATGTGATCAAAATTTTTAACAGGAATAAATAGGGAAAATCTTCTCAAGAACAGCAAAGCCAATTATATGGAAGTAGAGTGTATCTTCAGGTTGTGTAGATTCAAGTTTGTTCAAATCATAACCCCCAGAGTTACTAGGGAGGAGCCACAATATGTAAACAAAGTTTTACATAGGAAGAAAAAAGAATAATCTTTAAAAAATCAGTCATATTTGTATGGAAGCATCCTCTTGTTGTGTTTACATAGAAATATATTTATATTGGGATAGAAACTGCTGATGAAGAGAAGTAGGATCATAGTGCATCAGGTGAGTGTTGTGGTCCATTAGCCTCTTGTTTCATTATGCCCAGTAATTGGTGATTCAGGGGCATATAGTTTTTGGTCTGTTAATCTTTTTTTCCGCAGAAACTTAACTTGCCCATGACTTTTGAATGGTTGATGTATGGGTTCATATACTGTTAAAAATAACGCAAAGCAGGAATAATACTCTGTAAAATAAAAAAATATTTTTGTCATATCATACAATTTTTAGGTCACCTGAGTCACTCAGGTGACCTATTGCTATCCCTTTTTGTCCGTCGTCGTGCAATGTGCGTTAACATTTGAACATTTTTAGCTTCTTCTCTGAAACCACTTAACCAATTTCAACCAAATTTGGCATATAGCATCTATGGGTGAAGGGGAACAAAAATTCTTAATTTCATGGTCCCTGCCCCCCTGGGGCCTGAGGGGTGGGGCTAAAACCACCAAAATTAATGCAATCTTTAAAAATCTTCTTCTTTACTCCTGGACATCAAGCAATCAAACTGTTGGCATGATTGTAATAAGCATTGAGCCCTCTACCAAAATTATGAAATTCATGGTCCCAGGGTTAGGGTTTCTGGTGCTAGGGTGGGGCTATATAGATCATATAGTGAAAGTGCATTATTTCTTTGAAAATCTTCTTCTCTGCTCCTGGGTATTAAATAAAGTAACTAAGTATATATTTATGATGAGCAAGAGTGCCTCTTCCAAAATTGTGAATTTCATGGCCCCAGGGTCAGGGCTTCTGGTGTTAGGCCGGAGCTCTATTGATTACCAGGGTATATAGTGAAATGCATTAATTCTTTGAAAATCTTCTCTGCTCCTGGGTATTAAATGAAGTAACTAAGTAAGTACATAATTATGATGAGCAAGAGTGCCTCCTCCAAACTTGTGAATTTCATGTCCCCTGGGTCAGGGGTTCTGGTGTTAGGGCAGGGCTCTATTGATTATATAGTGAAAATACATTAATTCATAGAAAACCTTCTCTGCTCCTGGGTATTAAATATACTAACTAAGAACATAGTTATGGTGAGCATGGCTGCCTTTTCAGAAATTGTGAATGTTATGGCCCCTGGGTCAGGGGTTCAGGTGTTATGACAGGGCTCTATTGATTATATAGTAAAATTGCATTAATTCTTTGAAAATCTTCTTCTCTGCTCCTGGGTATTAAAACTAACTTAGTGCATAGTTATGATGAGCATGGTTGCCTCTTCCAGATTTGTAAATTTCATGGCCCCTGGGTCAGGGGTTCTGGTGTTAGGGTGGGGCTCTATAGATATATTTATTGAAAATACATCAATTCTTTGAAAATCTTATAATAGATATTGATGAGAGCTATGCAACTGCATCAACATTTTTTGACCTTGACCTTTCATTTGACCTTGGCGACACTTTTCTTAAATTAGTGTTTAGCTCAGTTTTAAAGATACCATTCAAGGCAGAGTAATCAAACTTCATATGTTGATACATACTGATGTAAGCTATTCAACTGCATCAACATTTTTTGACCTTGGCCTTTCATTTGACCTTGACCTCACTTTTCTTAAATTAGTGTTTAGCTCAGTTTTAAAGATACCATTCAAGATAGTGCAATCAAACTTCATTTGTTGATACATTCTGATGTAAGCTATTCAACTGCATCAACATTTTTTGACCTTGACCATTCCTTTGACCTTAAACTCACTTTTCTTAAATTCGTGTTTAGCTCAGTTTTAATGAAATCATTCAAGATATTTTTATCAAACTTCATATGCTGATACATACCAATGAGAGCTTTTAAACTGCATCAATATTTTTTGACCTTGACCTTTCCTTTGATCTTGACCTCACTTTTCTTAAATTAGTATTTAGCTCAGTTTTAAAGATACCATTCGATACAGTGTTATCAAGCTTCATATGTTAAAACATACACCTTGACCATTCCTTTGACCTTGACCTCACTTTTCTTAAATTAGTGTCAAACTTCATATGCTGATACATACTGATGTAAGCTATTCAATTGCAGCAATATTTTTTTGACCTTGACCTTTCCTTTGACCTTGACCTCACTTTTCTCAATTTGTGTTTAACTCAGTTTTAAAGAAAACATTCATAATATTTTTATCTTACTTCATATGCTAATACATACTGATGTAACCTTTTTAACTGTATCAACATGTTTTGACCTTGACCTTTCCTTTGACCTTAACTTCATTTATTTTAAAGTAGTGTTTAGCTCAGTTTTAAATAATCATTCAGAATATTTTTATCAAACTTAAATATGCTGATACGTATTTGTGAGAAGTATTCAACTGCACCAAAAACATTTGACTTTGAACTTTCCTGTGACCTTGACCTCACTTTTCTTAGATTTGCATTTTGCTTAATTTTAAAGAAACCGTTTAAGATATATTTATGTAAGTTTATGCACTTATACATAATTTGGCGAGAATTTATTATCTATATCCAACTTTTTAGATTTCAATTTCAATTTTAAAGAGACTATTCAAGATATTCTCATCAAATTTCATACACTAATACAAATTTTCATGTTGCATTACTAATATACCCTTGGCGGGGCATTCATGTCCTATGGACATATTTCTAGTTTCTACTAATGGTTATAAAGCAAAGAAATAAGTGTATAGTTATGATGAGCAAGGGTTCTTCTTCCAGAATTGTGAGTTCATGGCCCCTGGGTCAAATGTTCTGGTGTAAGGGTGGGGCTTTATTTATTTAATAATATAGTGAAAATGCATTTCTTTGAAAATCTTCTATGCTTCTGGGCGTATTCGAGGCAAACAGAGTAAAAGTTTTCATATGCAAAGGTAATTTTACCAGAATTTTGAACACCTGGACTATTTAGTCAAGTGTTCTGGTCCTGGCCAGGGCTCTATTAACTTGTATTCTGCTGAGCAAAGTTATTCCCCTTTGCCATTCACCTTTGATAATTAATCACTGTAAACAATGTATTTGAAAGGTTAATAGAATACGAGAATTATGCAAGAATATTTATCATATAATACAAAAAGTACTTTCATGGTTTAATGATCAGGTAGATTTGGAAATAATAGATGAATAAAAAATGAGACAAAAATAACTTATCTTTTTAAATGTTCTTCAAAGGCCAAGAGAGGCCAATGTGAGAAGTAATTATATGGGGTTAAAAAATAGATATTTTGTTAATAGTCTGCATGGTAATAGTGATAAATGGGGGATAGATAGATACTAGACCAATTATTTTGTTGATGCTAATCATACAATTTTTCTTGCTTTTGGGCAACAAAGCTTAATTTATCAGTTTATGGATCCTTTAAATTGCTGTATTGTACTCAGGTGACCGTTAAGGCCCTTGGGCCTCTTGTATTCAGATGGATATGATTCATACGAGTAAGGTGCATTATTTTTAACGCTATTGTTAACTTGACAACCATTCTACAAAACTCCAGACAAAAAGACCTGATTTTGCAAAATGCTAAAATTTGTTCTGTTGGGGTTTTTTACCTATATCCTTCAGGTACAAAATGTCTATCAAAAGCTGGGGTTCTCGCTTTTTTATTCTGTTTTTTAGCTCACCTGAGCTGAAAGCTCAAGTGAGCTTTTCTGATCACCCTTTGTCCGTTGTCCGTCCGTCTGTAAACTTTTCACATTTTCAACTTCTTCCCAAGAACCATTGGACCAATTTTAACCACACTTGGTACAAAGCATCCTTGGGTGAAGGAGATTTTAAATCGGTACACATGTAAAATGAAGGGCTAAGTCCCCTTACAAGGGGAGATAATCAAGAAAAGACAAAAAAAGGGTGGGTCATTAAAAAAATTTCTTTTCAAGAACCACTGGGCCAGAAAAGCTGAAACTTATGTGGAAGCATCCTTGGGTAGTGTAGATTCTACATTGTTCAAATCATGACTCCCACCCCCTACCCCCACCCTCCTTGTGTAGGGTGGACCACAATAGGGAATCAAAGATTTACATTGAAATATATAGAAAAAATCTTTTAAAATCTTCTTCTCAAGAACTACTGGACCAGAAAAGCTGGAACTTATGTGAAAGCATCCCGGAAAAGTGAAATTCCAAGTTGTCCAAATCATGACACCCGGGGGTAGGGCAGGGCCACAATAGGGAATCCAATTTGTACATTAAAATATATAGAAAAAATATTCTTCTCAAGAACCAATTGGCCAGAAATGCTTATGTGGAAGCATCATGGGGTAGTGTAGATCTAAATTGTTCAAATCATGACCCCCGGGTATAAGGCGGGGCCACGATAGGGAATCCAATTTCTAATATTCTAAATTGTTCAAATCATGACCCCCGGGGGTGGGGCGGAGCCACTATAGGGAATCAAATTTTTACATTGAAATAAATAAGGAAAATCTTTAAAAAACTTCTTCTAAGGAACCACTGGGCCAGAATAGCTGAATCTTATGTGAAAGCATCCTGGGGTAGTGAAAGTTCTAAATTGTTCAAATCATGACCCTCGGGGGTAGGGTGGGACCACAATAGGTATTATTACAAGGGTAAAATCTGGTGAAGAACAGCAGGGCAAAAGTAACTCAGGTGAGCGTTGTGGCCCATGGGCCTCTTGTTCTGAAAATTCTAAAAATCCTGCATCTGAATGATGCATAGCGTACAAAGGAAAGGTAGAGGTCTCAGACCAACAGAGTTTGGCCACAGCAACACTACTGAACAGTTTGATTTAGCTACTTCTTCTCGTTAACCTTGAAAATAAAAAATCTGTGGAACTTTCACCCAATCTCACTTACACACTGCCAAGAAATGCACTTTGCCACTATACTCACATGGCCGTAGGAACTGGGGGGGGGGGGGGGGGCACGGGTTACATAGATACTTACATACTATATGCTTGTGCCCCCTCATTAAAAACGTCTGATGACCTTTTTTTTTTTTTTTTTTTTTTTTTTTTGCTTGTCAAGATATTTTTGATAGTGCCCCCTCAACTGAGTGTATGGCTGTGCCCCCGCCTAAACTGAAATTGCTTCCTACAGGCCTGACTCATTTGTGATCGGTATGTATCATTATGTGAGCTCAGTGCTCACAGTACTTCTTAGTTACATGTATACCCCCACTATGTACATGTATATAGTGATGAGGTGCCTATCCCTACGTCCTTCCGTTACACTTGGGGTAGACCTCCTTATCCGTAACTTCTTTTACACCACTTAATGCAATTTAATTAGACTTTCAGGCGCGTAGCTGCCTATACGCAAATACGCAAGTGCGTACACATCATTTTCAGAAAAAAAGAAAAGAAAAAAAGAAAGAATTATTCGGAGAACAAAAAAAACTCAGTACCTTCCAACAAATTATTCTTTGTCATGCTGTGTCGATTAAAATTTTAAATTATCATGGCTGTATGATAAATTTGAAATCTTTTATTTAATAACTGCCAAATCCAAATAAATCATTCATTATTTTGTCATTGTTCTATTATACATAGATATTTTTTTTTAAAGATCTTTGAAAAATTAAATTTCAGCCAAATCGTTGCAATAAATGCTATGATCTGCTAGTCTGATTTACAATAAGATATTTTTTGTTCATAATTAAAATTTTGTATACGTGTTTTGACGTTAAGAGTGATTATATGATACCAATTAATATATCGGTTAAATTTTTAGCCTCAATTTTATGTACAATAAGTTTCCATGGAATATTAATTTTCGTTAAAACAATAAATATTACTATGTATTTTATTTCCTAAACAAAAACTAAATGGCATAATTTTTATATTTCAAGAAAATGAATGAAAAATTTAGTAGAACTCCGGAGCTTCTGGGCCCTCGCCAGCAGGCACGTAGTATCAGGGGAGCCTCCCCCTACTTATTCCCAAAACCTAACCTTTTACTATATTGAAAATGTACATTGAAAGGTTGGACCCCAACTGTTTGTTACACCATTGTTAAATTGTTTAATCATATTAATTTGGTAATGTATTAATAAAAATTTGGTTTGTGAAAGATGGACACCCCCTCCCCCCCTCAACAAACAAACACACGCACACACACACACACACACAAGAAATAGGACTTCGAATTTTGACAATCTTCGTTTTTCGTCCTTGCTTGACAAAATTTTTAAAGTTGTAATTTTTTTTCTGGCTGGCAAAAACTATATTACGTGCTTGACCAGAGCCCTTAAACACCTATGGGGGGGGGGGGGCTCAAGACCCCCCACCCACCCACCCTGCCGTTCTCTGCGTACACATCATTTCTATTCTGGCTACGCGCCTGACTTTCACGAACTCTTTATTACATACAGTAGCATTGTGCATCTCCTATTTTACGTTTAGATCAGACACATATTTGGGGTTTCCCATAGCAAATATGAATACTACCATTCTTTCTAAAATAGTGGGGGTACCCATCTCTTATCTGCAACTTGTTCCTAATCCACTGAATAAATATAATGAGACTTTCACAGAATCTTTATTACATATTGCCATTATGCACCTTCTATATTAGTTTTCATTGGACAGATATTTGAGGTTTCCCAATACTAGGACTTCGGTATTTTACATGTACTCGGGACACAATACTAATACTTTCCCTCTGTACGGAAAAGTTTGTTTGAGACCAGGAAACAGTTGTTTGTATTCCTGTAAGCTCTGACGCCAACAATTTTCAGCAGAGCGGGAAATATCAACATACACATTGGATTATGTATATACAATGTACATGTAGATAATAAAATTCATCTTACATTCACTATACGGTCTTTGATATATCATTTTTATGCCCCACCTTAAATGGTTCAAGCATATAGTATTTATCTTGCTTGTCTATATCGTCCTCCTGTCCATCTGCCACAACGGGTTTAGTTCAGTTTCCAAGAAACTGTTATAAAGACTTAGGGTTCAAGGTCTGAAAATTACTGTATTAAATTCACACACTGGTATACATGTATTTAGGTAAGAACTTTTCAAATGTATAACAACAGACCTTGAACCTTATGACTTTGAATTCATTATTCTTCGTTTTGTGTTTAACGTACATGTAGTTTCAAAAAAATGTTCGATATTTTCATCAAACTTCATACATGTACTCTGGTACAAATTCATCGTCTCATGCCATGGTCCGGAGTCTGCAAATAGCTCTCTCCTACAGAATGGTAGAGGATCGTACATTTTGGCCGCAGTGCGACGATGATACGAATTGAGTTTTTCAACTGTATCACAGTTTAACATTGTTTCTCCCTATGTCCTTGACCCACTTTTCCTTGTATTTCGATTTTCTTAGTTTCAAAGAAACTGTGTCTACTTCCATTGTATATTTGTTCTATTTCGATTTTCTTAGTTTCAAAGAAACAGTTGAGATAATTCCATCGCATATATTTGTATTATAAAAAACAACAATACTGATAATTCGCGCAAGTTTTTCTCGCTTATAAGTACTAAATGACTATATCTCGCGAAAATAAGGTGTCACTAAAATTTATTGATCTACATAATGGAAAAAAAATGAACTCGAGAAACAAGCATATTTTGAAGAAAAACACCCGCACATGGACTGTGTGTTGATAAAATTTTATTACAAAATTATCAAAGAGATTTCGAATTTCTAGAAAGTGACAAATAATTAGCTCTTACATTGTGTTGAAAAACCGTGAGTATTTTTGTCTTAAAACACATGTTATGAACGCAAAAGACATTGAAAGGATGTCGAATCGGTAATTAACACATATTAAAACATGTCTAATTTCCGCTCCGTCACCGCCTTGGTCTGGGTTATCTAAAGGTGAATGTTTAATTAATTATATATTTTATTACGAATTTTTATCTTTGGAATATTGACAAATATCAAAATAAATTAGTTTTAAGATTAAATATTCATGTCTCATTTTCTATAACGTTAAGTATTCTGTCTGATTGTTTTTACATTTTAAAGAGTATGCGACAATTATGCAACAAATTAAATACCTCCTTGGTGCCCCATTTCAAACAGCAAATTAAAAAGTGCAATTATAAATTAATTGTCCGTACTTTTTCTAGTTGCAGTAAAGGCGGCGTCTGCCTCAGTTCTTTAACTGGTAAGTTTCAGATTTTTTGTCATGTGAAAATGCATAGAAAAACAAATTCATATTTTTGATGGATATTTGATAAGGAAATACTTTCAATGTGATCAAATTCAAAGTGAATTCCAAAATATATTAATTTAGACTTCATGGAATTTGCCATTACCTTGTGGGATTTTCATTTCAATTAAAAGTATTAACGAAATTCTACGGAATTCGAAATTTGTGCACTTGTTACTGTTAACTCCATTAAACTAAAAGTTCGAGTGAATCTTGTGTCTATTCTGACCAAAGTCGTTTTTTTTTTTTTTTTTTTTTTCTTTTTTTTTTTTTTTTTTTTTTTGCTTAGATTTCCATCTGTCTGACAGGTTTTTTTTTCACTATCAACTTTTCAATAAACACTGATCCATTTTCATCAAACTTCAACCATAACAATCATGGGTCAAGCTTAACCTGGGAGTAAAATAAGTAGTAAAATATTTATATAATAAGTTTATTTACTTCCAGACCAGGAAAATATTCTTTGATTAACTTTCAACATCGTATACAGCATAAATTTTAATTTGTTTGAATACTTTACTAGGGGTACACATCGGTATATATATACATGTAATATTTAATATTTATACAAAAAAAAAATCCCCGATCAGTAGAGCACCAATGGATTAAATTAACATGCAATCAGCTCCACCTATTGCAAAATCAAATTTTAATATTTATTGTTATACCTTTAAAAATTTGTTCCTATATAAATCAATACTAATAAAAGCCTAACATTTCCATTGTTTAACTGAGCGGGCATTAAAAAATCGATGTTTGACCGCGGAGTGAGATATTGGACCTGTCGATGAGATGTTTAACCGCTTACGTCACACAATGGGCGGGGTCAGCTAAATCTTATTTGCATTCGTTGGTGTTGTCAAAAAATAATAATGAAAACAATAAAAGGTATAACAAAACATTTATTGACTGTGTTCTCGGGCAAATGCGTTCGGCCTAACGGCCTCAGGCAAACAGTTTGGTTCTTGGGTCCGACAAAATGCATGTTGCCCTCGAACCTAGTCAATAAATGTATAATATTGTCCTTTACTAGATGGGTTAAGATATTGAGGCCATTATAGGGAGATAATGTTTATACAGTAATATTATACTAATATATAAAGAAAATCTTTTGAAAAAAAATGTATTATAGAGCAATAAAAAAAATTCATAGAAACCATCTCATGTAGTGTATATTCAAGTCTTTTCAAATCGTACCCCCTCCCTTAACTATGATAGGGTGAAGTTTAACATGGGTGTACAAATCAAAATCTTTAGATATCTTCTCAAGAACATAGGTGAGTTCCAGTGCATATTGTCGTTGCCTCAGGGGGCTAAAAATGGCGTCGTTCCACACATGAATGATTATAAAGGAATGGGGCTTGAGGGGGCTACAGCTGATGATTAAAGTTTTAGATAGGAAAAAGTCCACAGAAAAACATCATGGTTAGGATTTGTGAATATATCGAAGAACCATTCACGGCAAAACCATATTTTGACCCAATAAAGACCAAATTTTGAAAATGTCTAGAAATATGGAAAATCCGAATTAACAAAAGATATTATAGTTTGGAAGTAGTATTGATATTTCTTATTTCTTTGACGTCACAGACTATTTGGATTTTCCGTAATTTTTTAGCACGACGAAATGGAAAAAAAAATTGTTCAATTTTGACTATAGAATTTACCGAGCACACACTTGCTCCGGCAAAATATTCACAAATTTCATTGATATTATCATTTTACACATTATATCAAAATGGATATTATTTATATATCTATGGAGTTGGAGCAGCCCTGCGCTCAATGACTTTTAATCAAAATATTAACGTAAAATATACTTTTTTTTCTTGATGTAATATTTAACATATGGCATCAGGTCTGATGAAAAGGCTTAAATAATGCTTTGAAGTTTGCAGATACTCCCCAGGTTTAGATATACTTATATAAATATAGATTTAGATTATATATAAATATAGATTTCAGCCACCAGCGTTCGATTTTGGAGGCAAATAGCTGTCATTACAGAATACAGTCCTTTATAGACATAAAATTATTGAAAATATGTGCGTTTAAATTTACTTCGGGAAAGGAAATGTGACTCGGTAAGAGTGGTTGCCATTGGACCTCTTTTTTTTTTAGAACACAATAAGTTACCAATAAAACTGCTTTTATTCGTAGGTCTCGTGCCCACAGTCTTTCTACCATGGATTTCGTTGTTTGGACACTGGTTTTCTTCCAATCAATGACGGCCGTTTCGTCGCAGGGATTTTCGGCAATGGAACCACTCATTAGTCCAGCTGGAAGCGGTAACGGAATCCACAGCGTAGCCAACTCAAATCCCAGTCTAAATGCACGCCCCAATGGCGCCGGAGGAGCTCCGAACAATCCTGCCATGGAAACCGTTCAAAACCCTAATCGTTTTGGCATGGCTCCATTTTTAGGCCAACAGGGTGGACCTGGAACAGACTTTAACCGACCCTCGAATATCGGTAATCCGGATCCCAATACTCTGATAAATAGGAGGGCAAGGCCACAGCAGCCGCCCATGGTCGTAAAACTACCACACATGTGTCACACAACGAGTTGGAGTACCGATACGATGGTTGTTATGCCAATGCCTATGTCAAGGATGAAGACTGCTGTTGGGACATTGCCACTGAGAGGAGGAGTGGTGATGCAACAAGGCAGGGGAAGAATTCCTTTCTCTATGGGACAGATAATGGTAATGAAAATGAGAAATCAAATGATGTCTATGGCAAGGCAAGGTTCAGCGGCAATGTCAGAAAAACCAATGCATGCCATGGGAGAAAATAACATGGTTGCAATGGCTAAACCCGTAATGAATGGCGCCATGGCTGGGAGCATGATGAATGGAATGGGTACCGTGCCACAACCTGAACCAATGATGGCAACACCTGAACAAAATATGATTGGTGTAGGTGCTATGCCACAACCTCAACCAAACATTATGAGTGGTATGGCACCAATGCCAGAACCAAACATGATGAATGGAATTACACCCATGAATAAATTAAATATGATGAACGGCATGAACTCTATGCAACAACCACAACCAAACATGATGGCACCGATGCCAGAGCCAAACATGATGAATGGAATGGCATCCATAAATGGACAAACTATGATGAATGGAATAATTCCACAAACTACACAAAACAAAATGAATGCAATACCACCGATGTCTGATCCGGTAAACGGGATGGGCGCTTTGTCACAACCTGAACCTCATATGATGAATGTCATGAGCTCTGCTTCGTCATCAGGGACAAATATAATGGGCAATAATGGATTAATGTCAATAATGTCTATGACACAAAATGGGGTACCTTCACAACCAAAGAATCAGCAGCAAGTCGTTTGGGCGGTACCGTCTGCTAATGTTATGGTAGCAATGTCTTATCCAACGCCAAATGGAGCCACAAATGTGCAGCGAGTGGCTATATACTGATCTGAAAGATAACAGAAAAAAAATCCCATATTTGTCTTCCTGTTTTAATATAAGATTCCGTTTGCCGAAGGCACGTTTTGTAAATTTCATTGTGATATATGTATATTTATTTGAATGGCTATTGAAATAGATGAAGGGGAAGTTAATTGTTCATTTTAGTAGATTATTTCGTCAGTTGCAACTCACGTTCATTTATTTTTATCTTAGTAAAATCATTTTTATTTCATTAGGAGTAAAACAGTGGCCTTGGCAACTCTTAAAATGAATATTAGAATTTAATTGAAGTTAAAATTACTTTTGTACTGAAGTACACGTTCATGTAAACATGCATTATGGCCATCTAAATTTTCTAATTGCAGTCAAACCTCGTTATCTCGAACTCAATGGGACCGAGAAAAAAAAACTTCGAGGTATCTGAGGATTCTAGATTTCCAGGGTAAAATACATAAAGAATACGTAACTGGAACTTCCAAATCACTTTAACATATCCATCGTATTCGAGAATAAGTGGTTGGGATTTCCAAATCACTTTGACATATCCATGGTATTCGAGATATCGTTTGACTGTAGTTAACTGAAATTAAACTGAAGTTGATTTATCTCAAATAAAATTTGTTATTACTGAAGTAAAAAAAAAAATGACATGGACATTGCTATAATACGATATAATAATAGAAAATAATTCATAATTAATCAATTACGAAAGTATCTTATAGATATTAAGCTTCAGCGTTACAGGTATTTCAGGGTACGGAGAGTGCGAAAAAAGTATTTTCAGGACACGCAAAAAAGTGCAGTAAAATTATATTGTCTGTAATTCATTATCAGGCCCGTAGCAATCGTTTCAAAGGGGGGGGGGACAAACCCCCCCCCCGAAAAAAAAATCCGACAAGCAAAAAAAAAAAACCCCTAACCTTATCTAATTAGCTGTCCAAATCCACGAATTAGCCAATGCTCGGCCTTACAGCAACAAAAATGTGGGGGTGGGGCAGCATCTAAAAAAATTTTACTATAGTAAAATACTATACTCAGATAAAAGTGCCCCCGATCCCCCTGCGTTCTACGGGCCTGACTATGAAATGTAAGTAAATAGAAATGGTTTAAAAAATTACTCTCAACAAATTAATCACCAATGTCGACGCGAGAGATGCAAACAAGTTGGTGAACAACGATTTCATGAATGTCTTTCTATCGAAAGTTCTCAATTGGACACGCATGGCACCTTTTCAACCTAGAGATGACATGCTTTACGACTTTTTTTGTGTTGTGCGAAACAAGTAATTCCATAGAGCTATTTGCTTCAGGTCTATGGTAATTCTATTAATATTTGAATATATTTATGTAAACGGCGTTGACATTGTTTTGCTTCCATATAGTTATATGGCAAGAGCTTAGAGGTCGTTGAGCTACATTTTCCCCCATGGGATCTGAGTTTTCAAATTTTGCATATATTCCAGATTCACTATGTCAAAAACGTTCACCCGTGTATAAAGTATTTGTCTTTATCAAAATATACGCAAAGCTAGTGTCCATATCATGTTCAAAAAACATTTGTCAGTATAATAATTTCTAAATTTAAGGACCCCACAGAATGTTGTGATTTATTGATATTGACATCGGTTCTAGAGGATTGTAACGGTATATATCATTTACCTGTATGTATATTTCGGCAATTTTGTCTTCGCATTGGTGTAAATTGAGGACCTCACTAATACTATGCGTAGCAAATGCCATTTTTGGTTTTGTTTGAAACTTTGTGCGTGTATCATTCTCGAGATCTGAATACCAATATTTTATCAATTTTTTGGCTTCAGACTTATGATTCCAAAGTCAGACATTGTAATAAATTCATTAGATCTTTTTATCTTAGATCTGAACATTTTATACTGCTTTAATTTTGTCCAAGCAGATGATTTCATAATTATTAATAATAGTTTCGATATAAATTTTATTCTTTGTATTCCAAAATATGAAATAACCGGTATATGAATTCTGTTATTCCCTCTTGTTGTATTCCCTTGTTGTTTGTATTGCGACATACTGGTACCTTACGCATCCTTTAAATTAATAAAGATTTAAATGATTCTAATTCTGTTCTAAATTTTGAATTTACTGGAAGGTAGTCAAAAATAAGATATTTGGAACATGACAACTTCTTAATTTTTTTTATTTACTTCCATCCAGTAAAATCAAAATTTAGAGCCTTCAGAGACTGATCTGGGGGTGAACACTATTGCAGTCCTCGTACATACATGTACAAGGAAGCGTATGTATGATCTGACTCGGGGGTGGTTGATTCTGGTACTTTTGTAAATGCACGTATCACAAAATAGAATTTGTGATTCGGGGATTTTAAAGGTCAATTTTAAAAATGGACGGCATTTATATTTGCTGATTTGAAGAAGAAATTTGTTACAAGTTTTTTTTTTTAAAGTTCACCAAAATTCTTTAACCTTTGTTACAGAAAATCACTTTAATATATAAGTGTACTTTATGCTTTATCTATTTTATGTATGAAAGCATTGTTTTATTAAAGAATCAAATCTGACTCATCGAGTATTGGGCATTATATATTATAACTACCCCACTTTTGCAAAAAGTATACTAGGAACAAAGTTAAAATATAATGCTTTGGAGTGATATCGCATAAACATAATGAGCCCCTGATTGCAGCAAAGCTTGCAATACATGTATATTATCTGAAATGGGATACAAAATGCTGCCAAAAAACTCTCAATTTAAAATAAAAATGCAAGCAATTGATTAAATGCTTCTTTGAATGTGTAAGACCCTCATAAGTTTAAGAAGTCTTAGGAATGAGAGCGAATTTAATTAGACCGACTTCCTTTCTACAGAACAAACAAAACAATTCATTTACAATTTTTTATACATAATCTGTGACAAAATTAAAATATAAACAAATTAATTTAAAAAATATACATGTACTCAGTATTGTCCAATTAGCGTCAAATAAATCATTCGATAGCAATATGTTACAATTAAATGTTATAATTAATGATAATAATTAAAAAAAAAAATAACCATATGCGTAACATTTGAGCATAATATATTACGCAGTTATACATAATATGACTTATGTGACTGAAAGCCCAATTGTAAATTGTATAAAATATTATTACCTAAAACAAAATTATATGTTAGACCATGATTTTATTATAATGATAATTACACACACACCACATTTTTTAGCATTGGCCTTATTTATTTTTTTTTTTTTCTCTTAATAAATCATCAGTATTAATGATTAATTTAATTCAAAATTTGGGTAGGTTGGTACATTTAGGTAGGGTTTTTTTTTCAACGCATGCATTTTCCCCCAGAAAAGTAAAAAAAAATTGAATGATCCCCGTCGATCTTAATTATCAAAAAGCAATTTACAATCTATCAAAAAAAAATCCTCTAAATTATAGCTAATAAAATTTGGGATTTGTACATAATTTTAAACTGACTACACTATGAGTACCAAGAAAAGGAAGTATATTATTTAATTCATTAAGCTTGTATAAACCGTTAGTGTTAAATAAACAAATTTAGAGCCTCGCTTACTTTGTACATTATTTCTGAGATTTAATTTCTGAAGATCAGTATTTTTGTCTGAAAGCAGGAAGTTGCCAAGTGTATTAATGGAAAGTTTGTCCCAACACTTCTCCAATACGGGATTAATTATGAATTATCTCGAGATCTATCAAAAAAAAAAACCTTTAGCTCATGATATTTCGGCATTAGTCGAATTTAGATAAATAAAAGGTATGATTTATAAATTTATAAATGGCAACAACATATCTATTTTGGTCTACATATAAAGGATTTATAAAATCTGGGTATTTTTATCTGTTCTTTATCAATTGATTATCTAAATGGGTTTCAGTAATATGTACATGTATGATGTTAAATTCGGGCAATTCTATATTGGATATACTAGTAGACAATATTGTCGTATATTTTTATTTTCCCCTTTCTTAACCCTTGTTTTTTATCTAGGAATCCTCTGTCTTCCTCTTGAAAACTAGTTACTCGTTAGCATTGCTTAAACATTTACATAATATAAAGCAGAAATCAATGATCGTTTTATCTATGTTGTTCAAAGGGACATAATTTGAGTTATCGAAGTTTGAAACAAAACTTACATTATGCAAATTTCCAAATAAACATTCAATCACAAGGACAAATTGTATATAAAAGCTGTCTTTGGAGTGTGGATGGTGAGGAATATTTCTAATACATTGACAAGTAAAATCATTCTGCTTGTTTTAATACAAGTAGAATTGCACCATACTGCACTCTGCTGCAATACAATGCGTTCTGCTTGTTTAAATACAAGTAGAATTGCACCATACTGCAATTTGCGGCAATACAATGCGATACATTGTGATGCCTGCCAAATTGTCCAATCAAAATTAACTTAGTCATTTTTTTTTTCTTAAATGAATTATAAACTGATTGAATACACACACTTTTTTGTCATTTTATGCTATGAAAAAAAAGGTTTCAAAAACAGACTAGAGAGCATTTCTTTTATTCTCATATTCTTAAATATTTGTTTTCTTTGATATGAATCAAAATTAACAATCAGTAATTAAGTCGAAGGACTTTCGCAAAGTTACGTGTTACTGGTTTCTGTTTTTTTTTTTTAGCGAATGACTAGTTTGAGTATGCGTAAACGATCCAAAAGAAATGAACACTCCTTGTTGACTGATGAGTGGATTTTTTTGTTTGCAAGAGAATTTACACTTTTTACCATAATAAGAATTTAACTGCATTTTATTGCTCTGCACTACAATGCAATGTCATTCAATCAAATGAAGTCCATTTTTGTTTTACATTATGGTATTGAAAATAAGGTGTAAATTAACATATTCTCTAATATATTTCTATTTTTCAAAAAGTTTTGAAAAACAGACTGGATGGAATATTTTCATTCACATTTTCTTATATGATTGTTCTCTTTCATACGAATCTAAATTAACAATGCAGTAATAAATTCGAAGGATTTTTCGACAGATTTTTTTCATTGCTGTTTATTATTTTATGCAACGCCTAGTTTGGGTATATGAAAGATTGAAAAAGAGAAAAATCTCGTGTTTGACTGATGAGTGTAAATTTTCAGAGTGATGCAGATAAGCACCAGGAAGGATAAACAGAATATAATTATTCTGATAACAGTATACTTAGAGCTAAGTTCTCATCAAAGAACAGTTACTTTTGCTGGGGGGTTTTTCATTGAAAGACTGATATGGATATATGCGAAACATCCCGAGGAAAATTGGAGTGTCGAGTGGAGTTCTTTAATTGCAAGCTAATTAATTTTGCTTTTAAATAAAAAATAACTGTCCTACAATACATTGCATTGTAATGCTCGATGTACTGTCTAATTAAAGCATACTTGGTTTATTTTTATTATTAGGCAAAACAGTGAAAAAATATAAACTTTCCTGTTTGACTGATGAGTGAATATTTTGAGCCTCAAACAAAGCGCCGATGACTTTGTAGAACAATCAAAGACGCTTTTCAATACTGCCTAGCAGTACTTGTTTAGTGAGATAAGCTCACACTAAGTGCTTTACACGCCACATTAACCGTAACCGTTATTTACTCTGACTTTAACACATGGTCATTTGTGAGTGTCTCTCTAACGTCTTATATATAGTATACAAACCTGTTACTCGTTAGCATTGCTTAAACATTTACATAATATAAAGCAGAAATCAATGATCGTTTTATCTACGTTGTTCAAAGGGACATAATTTGAGTTATCGAACTTTGAAACAAAACTTACATTATGCAAATTTCCAAATAAACATTCAATCACAAGGACAAATTGTATATAAAAGCTGTCTTTGGAGGGTGGATGGTGGGGAATATTTCTAATACATTGACAAGTAAAATCATTCTGCTTGTTTAAATACAAGTAGAATTGCACCATACTGCACTCTGCTGCAATACAATGCGATACATTGTGATGCCTGCCAAATTGTCCAATCAAAATTAACTTAGTCATTTTTTTTTTCTTAAATGAATTTAAAAACTGATTGAATACACACACTTTTTTGTCATTTTATGCTATGAAAAAAAAGGTTTCAAAAACAGACTAGAGAGCATTTCTTTTATTCTCATATTCTTAAATATTTGTTTTCTTTGATATGAATCAAAATTAACAATCAGTAATTAAGTCAAAGGACTTTCGCAAAGTTACGTGTTACTGGTTTCTGGGGGTTTTTTTTTTTATCGAATGACTAGTTTGAGTATGCGTAAACGATCCAAAAGAAATGAACACTCCTTGTTGACTGATGAGTGGATTTTTTTGTTTGCAAGAGAATTTACATTTTTTACCATAACAAGAATTTAACTGCATTTTATTGCTCTGCACTACAATGCAATGTCATTCAATCAAATGAAGTCCATTTTTGTTTTACATTATGGTATTGAAAATAAGGTGTAAATTAACATATTTTCTAATATATTTTTATTTTTCAAAAAGTTTTGAAAAACAGACTGGATGAAACATTTTCATTCACATTTTCTTATATGATTGTTCTCTTTCATACGAATCTAAATTAACAATGCAGTAATAAATTCGAAGGATTTTTCGACAGATTTTTTTCATTGCTGTTTATTATTTTATGCAACGCCTAGTTTGGGTATATGAAAGATTGAAAAAGAGAAAAATCTCGTGTTTGACTGATGAGAGTAAATTTTCAGAGTGATGCAGATAAGCACCAGGAAGGATAAACAGAATATAATTATTCTGATAACAGTACTTAGAGCTAAGTTCTCATCAAAGAACAGTTACTTTTGCTGGGGGGTTTTTTTCATTGAAAGACTGATATGGATATATGCGAAACATCCCGAGGAAATTGGAGTGTCGAGTGGAGTTCTTTAATTGCAAGCTAATTAATTTTGCTTTTAAATAAAAAATAACTGTCCTACAATACATTGCATTGTAATGCTCGATGTACTGTCTAATTAAAACATACTTGGTTTATTTTTATTATTAGGCAAAACAGTGAAAAAAATATAAACTTTCCTGTTTGACTGATGAGTGAATATTTTGAGCCTCAAACAAAGCGCCGATGACTTGGTAGAACAATCAAAGACGCTTTTCAATACTGCTTAGCAGTATTTGTTTAGTGAGATAAGCTCACACTAAGTGCTTTACACGCCACATTAACCGTAACCGTTATTTACTCTGACTTTAACACATGGTCATTTGTGAGTGTCTCTCTAACGTCTTATATATAGTATACAAACCTGTTACTCGTTAGCATTGCTTAAACATTTACATAATATAAAGCAGAAATCAATGATCGTTTTATCTACGTTGTTCAAAGGGACATAATTTGAGTTATCGAACTTTGAAACAAAACTTACATTATGCAAATTTCCAAATAAACATTCAATCACAAGGACAGACTGTATATAAAAGCTGTCTTTGGAGGGTGGATGGTGGGGAATATTTCTAATACATTGACAAGTAAAATCATTCTGCTTGTTTAAATACAAGTAGAATTGCACCATACTGCACTCTGCTGCAATACAATGCGATACATTGTGATGCCTGCCAAATTGTCCAATCAAAATTAACTTAGTCATTTTTTTTTCTTAAATGAATTTAAAAACTGATTGAATACACACACTTTTTTGTCATTTTATGCTTTGAAAAAAAAAGGTTTCAAAAACAGACTAGAGAGCATTTCTTTTATTCTCATATTCTTAAATATTTGTTTTCTTTGATATGAATCAAAATTAACAATCAGTAATTAAGTCGAAGGACTTTCGCAAAGTTACGTGTTACTGGTTTCTGTTTTTTTTTTATCGAATGACTAGTTTGAGTATGCGTAAACGATCCAAAAGAAATGAACACTCCTTGTTGACTGATGAGTGGATTTTTTTGTTTGCAAGAGAATTTACATTTTTTACCATAATAAGAATTTAACTGCATTTTATTGCTCTGCACTACAATGCAATGTCATTCAATCAAATGAAGTCCATTTTTGTTTTACAGTATGGTATTGAAAATAAGGTGTAAATTAACATATTTTCTAATATATTTTTATTTTTCAAAAAGTTTTGAAAAACAGACTGGATGAAACATTTTCATTCACATTTTCTTATATGATTGTTCTCTTTCATACGAATCTAAATTAACAATGCAGTAATAAATTCGAAGGATTTTTCGACAGATTTTTTTCATTGCTGTTTATTATTTTATGCAACGCCTAGTTTGGGTATATGAAAGATTGAAAAAGAGAAAAATCTCGTGTTTGACTGATGAGAGTAAATTTTCAGAGTGATGCAGATAAGCACCAGGAAGGATAAACAGAATATAATTATTCTGATAACAGTACTTAGAGCTAAGTTCTCATCAAAGAACAGTTACTTTTGCTGGGGGGGTTTTTTCATTGAAAGACTGATATGGATATATGCGAAACATCCCGAGGAAAATTGGAGTGTCGAGTGGAGTTCTTTAATTGCAAGCTAATTAATTTTGCTTTTAAATAAAAAATAACTGTCCTACAATACATTGCATTGTAATGCTCGATGTACTGTCTAATTAAAACATACTTGGTTTATTTTTATTATTAGGCAAAACAGTGAAAAAAATATAAACTTTCCTGTTTGACTGATGAGTGAATATTTTGAGCCTCAAACAAAGCGCCGATGACTTGGTAGAACAATCAAAGACGCTTTTCAATACTGCTTAGCAGTATTTGTTTAGTGAGATAAGCTCACACTAAGTGCTTTACACGCCACATTAACCGTAACCGTTATTTACTCTGACTTTAACACATGGTCATTTGTGAGTGTCTCTCTAACGTCTTATATATAGTATACAAACCTGTTACTCGTTAGCATTGCTTAAACATTTACATAATATAAAGCAGAAATCAATGATCGTTTTATCTACGTTGTTCAAAGGGACATAATTTGAGTTATCGAACTTTGAAACAAAACTTACATTATGCAAATTTCCAAATAAACATTCAATCACAAGGACAAACTGTATATAAAAGCTGTCTTTGGAGGGTGGATGGTGGGGAATATTTCTAATACATTGACAAGTAAAATCATTCTGCTTGTTTAAATACAAGTAGAATTGCACCATACTGCACTCTGCTGCAATACAATGCGATACATTGTGATGCCTGCCAAATTGTCCAATCAAAATTAACTTAGTCATTTTTTTTCTTAAATGAATTTAAAAACTGATTGAATACACACACTTTTTTGTCATTTTATGCTTTGAAAAAAAAAGGTTTCAAAAACAGACTAGAGAGCATTTCTTTTATTCTCATATTCTTAAATATTTGTTTTCTTTGATATGAATCAAAATTAACAATCAGTAATTAAGTCGAAGGACTTTCGCAAAGTTACGTGTTACTGGTTTCTGTTTTTTTTTTATCGAATGACTAGTTTGAGTATGCGTAAACGATCCAAAAGAAATGAACACTCCTTGTTGACTGATGAGTGGATTTTTTTGTTTGCAAGAGAATTTACATTTTTTACCATAATAAGAATTTAACTGCATTTTATTGCTCTGCACTACAATGCAATGTCATTCAATCAAATGAAGTCCATTTTTGTTTTACAGTATGGTATTGAAAATAAGGTGTAAATTAACATATTTTCTAATATATTTTTATTTTTCAAAAAGTTTTGAAAAACAGACTGGATGAAACATTTTCATTCACATTTTCTTATATGATTGTTCTCTTTCATACGAATCTAAATTAACAATGCAGTAATAAATTCGAAGGATTTTTCGACAGATTTTTTTCATTGCTGTTTATTATTTTATGCAACGCCTAGTTTGGGTATATGAAAGATTGAAAAAGAGAAAAATCTCGTGTTTGACTGATGAGAGTAAATTTTCAGAGTGATGCAGATAAGCACCAGGAAGGATAAACAGAATATAATTATTCTGATAACAGTACTTAGAGCTAAGTTCTCATCAAAGAACAGTTACTTTTGCTGGGGGGTTTTTTTCATTGAAAGACTGATATGGATATATGCGAAACATCCCGAGGAAAATTGGAGTGTCGAGTGGAGTTCTTTAATTGCAAGCTAATTAATTTTGCTTTTAAATAAAAAATAACTGTCCTACAATACATTGCATTGTAATGCTCGATGTACTGTCTAATTAAAACATACTTGGTTTATTTTTATTATTAGGCAAAACAGTGAAAAAAATATAAACTTTCCTGTTTGACTGATGAGTGAATATTTTGAGCCTCAAACAAAGCGCCGATGACTTGGTAGAACAATCAAAGACGCTTTTCAATACTGCTTAGCAGTATTTGTTTAGTGAGATAAGCTCACACTAAGTGCTTTACACGCCACATTAACCGTAACCGTTATTTACTCTGACTTTAACACATGGTCATTTGTGAGTGTCTCTCTAACGTCTTATATATAGTATACAAACCTGTTACTCGTTAGCATTGCTTAAACATTTACATAATATAAAGCAGAAATCAATGATCGTTTTATCTACGTTGTTCAAAGGGACATAATTTGAGTTATCGAACTTTGAAACAAAACTTACATTATGCAAATTTCCAAATAAACATTCAATCACAAGGACAAACTGTATATAAAAGCTGTCTTTGGAGGGTGGATGGTGGGGAATATTTCTAATACATTGACAAGTAAAATCATTCTGCTTGTTTAAATACAAGTAGAATTGCACCATACTGCACTCTGCTGCAATACAATGCGATACATTGTGATGCCTGCCAAATTGTCCAATCAAAATTAACTTAGTCATTTTTTTTTTCTTAAATGAATTTAAAAACTGATTGAATACACACACTTTTTTGTCATTTTATGCTTTGAAAAAAAAAGGTTTCAAAAACAGACTAGAGAGCATTTCTTTTATTCTCATATTCTTAAATATTTGTTTTCTTTGATATGAATCAAAATTAACAATCAGTAATTAAGTCGAAGGACTTTCGCAAAGTTACGTGTTACTAGTTGTTTTTTTTTTTTTTATCGAATGACTAGTTTGAGTATGCGTAAACGATCCAAAAGAAATGAACACTCCTTGTTGACTGATGAGTGGATTTTTTTGTTTGCAAGAGAATTTAAATTTTTTACCATAATAAGAATTTAACTGCATTTTATTGCACTGCACTACAATGCAATGTCATTCAATCAAATGAAGTCCATTTTTTGTTTTACATTAAGGTACGTGACATTACCCGTAAAGTTCCAATTTTCGCCGTAAATTATCACAAAAGAGGAGATTAATTAAGTAGATTGTGATTTTTTAGATCCCACTCATTTCTGTTTAAAATCTTAAAATTTTTTCAGAAAATTCTGGAAACACATTTCTATAGGACATGTTTTTAAAAGAAACAGATTATAGCAATTTCCCGTTTACTGCCAATTTTATTTATAAAACCCGTTCTACCCTAAAACCTTAGAATGGGTCAACCTACACCACGTATCTTGAATTTAAATCACAATAACATTAGTAGGGGATGCAGCATGTGAAATGAAAAATTATGACGTCTGGCTTGTACAAACTCATAAAATCATTATTACAGTGTGTTCAATATTCTATACAAAAAGAATCTTCTATAAACATATTAAAGAATAAGCAATCAAATCTTTATATCCATATTGGCATTTTTTTATTTCCTTCAATATGCATGTATACATTTTTAAATAATTCTGCAAATCACGTCCCTCTCGAGAATTTTTCACTCATATGGAGACTCCACCACTTGCCGGTGGAGAGCTGCAAATTTTGTCATATATTCGGCACTTACGGCCATTAGGCAGTGAGGGATCTTTTTCGTGCCAGCACCTACTGCGACACGGGACCTCGGTTTATACGGTCTCATCCGAAGGACCGGTCTCCACGTCCCACAATGGAATTCGAACCCGCGACGTAAGGATCAACTCCTTACTTCGCGACTCTAGAGCAGACGCTCTAACCACTGTCCTGATATTAAAATGAGAATATTAAAATACATGTACATTGAAAATTGAAATAGAGAATTTTATAATACACAACATTTGTCACTCTAGCAAAAGCAGCATTACATGGATTTAATTTACTTTATATAGACACCCGACAGCTAAACTCATTTTCAAAATATCTATAATTGCTGTTAAATCTTATTGAGTAGGGAAGATTATGATGGGCCAGTTCGAGTTCATCAAACAAACCATTTTTATTGTTGGCCAGATTTTTAAAGATGATATCCTATATATTCCTATGTCAAAATTTGATACCTTCGTCAGCCCATGATATGAACTAACTTGAATGAATCTCCACTTTTTCAGGATAATGAATCTCCACTTTATAAGTATATAGAATCTCCACTATATAAAAATGTTGAATCTTCATTTTATTCTTTACCATAAAAGGATCTTGAATCTCCACTACCTAAGGATCTTGAATCTCTATTATATAAATATCTTGAATCTCCACTATATATGGATCTTAAATTACCACTGTATAAGGATCTTGAATCTCGACAATATAAGAATATGATTCCCTTCACCCAAATATACTATGTGGCTACAAGTAGTTTGCTGAAACCGAGTTGCTTTTCAGAGGAAGTCAAAAATATAAAATGTTAACGCCACCAACAATGACCAACAAACTTTAATCAGAAAAGCTCACCTGAGTTTTAAGCTCATTTGATTTAAAATTAGGTTCATTATAAACTTATAAGAACATTCACAAAATATCACTGCTTTAGCATCGCTAATCAAAAGCCTTAATCATACTTTTCCCCATTTATTTCCGATCTATAGTGATTAAGCTTATAATTAAACATCTTTTCTGAAAGAATTAAATAAAAGATTAAAAGAAAAAAAATTGTGTGAAACGTGTGATTAAAATATTTGATAAATAGTTTTAAAACGCATGCTATAGCTTGTAGCAAAATTACAAAATTTAAGACCTTTCGTACTTTGAATGTTTATTCACTTTCCTTTTTTACGACTTATTATGCAAGGAATTGTGGGTGACAGATTAAAGGGAGGGAAAGGGACAAAGCAGTCGCGAGGTCCATATTTCGTTATTAATTATCATAACTCGAATAATACCGGTTCTCACTGTTTTGCGATCTGTTCAGATCTCCACGATATACCACTCGTAGCCGATCGCAGAACTTGTCTTGCATTTCAGAACTGGATACTAGTTAATGCGAGTCGATACAGTTTGTTGCGCTTTGATGCGATACGGTCACGATTGATCACTTTCGGGTGACAGGATACTATTATGTCATGATCACCAGATACCAGTCAAGAAGATTCCGATCATCACGATTTATTAGTACGATTAAATGCACGTCAGGCTTTGTTACGATGCAATACCATCAGATGCCATACATGTAATCACGATTATACATAAATCTTGTCCATCGTAGAAAATAATTTAACATTCAAAAAAACTTTCTACGATCAACACGATTTCCACGACTGACCTCAAGATCTGATAAGATTTGATAGCATCATATTAACAGATTAAGGACGTACAACACACCCACCACCAAAAAATTCCTGTCGTTTAATTTTCGCTATTTTTGTATATTTTATACATGACTATATATATATGATGCGTATGCACATTTTGGACAAAATCGCTCGAGTCGTATTTGGACAGGAAGTTCCAAAAGTTAACCCCCTTTGGTTGTTCACGCGCAGAATAAATTTTCAATCGGCTAGCTATAAAATCCTTGATTTTCAAAAAAAAGTCCAGCTATAGTCTGGCTGTCAAATTTCATGGACTCATTCATTTAACCATTAACCACACAAATAAAGTATTTTTGTAGAGGTACACATCGCCAAAATATTTTTTGAAGAACTTAAACTGAAAAACTATGGTTCATTTAAGCCTTGAAAAATGCGTATTTTTAAATTTTAATATTTTTTTTACGAAAAAAAAAACTATCGTTTAATTTTTAATTTGCTTAAAAAAAATATTTACATTATATATCAGAGTTCTTAAAACTTTTCAGTTCATTGAAATGCAGATGTATAGACAATTTTTGACGAAGCCCCCCCCCCCTTTTTTTTTTTTTTTTTTTTTTTTTTTTTTTTTGGACGTAGTCATTAGAGCTTGATGAAACATAGGTTGCCCTCGAGATATATATTTAATCTTTTAAATCCCCGAAGTACCAATTAATTCATTCATTCATGCAGATTTAAATTCAGACAACTAGAATAAGAGTTAAACTATCAACTACTAGAATAAAAGTAAAACTTATTCTCTAAGGATTTTATGTCCACGTGTTCAATATGTAGTCCATACACATGGCTGACATGCATTTGAATTTATACCATTTTATACCTGCGTATGAATTCAACTTACATTAAATTTTAATCTTATTTTTCATTAAAAATGAACGCATAATGTTGAAAACTCAACTCTTCTATTATGTAAACAGGCTGGTAAATGGAATATATTGTTTCTAATTTATTTCAAACAAGAGAGGGGTCTAAAAGTAACCTCCCCCCTTGTATGCATCCTTCTGTTGCTTCTATAGATAAAATGGAAATTTCGTATTCGTCTACATTAACTCCAATTCATCAAACTGTAAATTCTCCATCTATGTTTATGTTTCAAAATATTCATGTACAGTGATACATGTACAAAACGTTTTGTTTTGATTCGAGGAAATGCGCACTGAAATTGTTGACAGTGGTATATCTAGATGGTCGGATAGGGCTAGTTTGTCGCATATAAGATATTTGTGAATTCGGGCCATTTCAGTAAACAATTCTGTTACATTTTCGGTACTTACTTAGTATATATAATTATTTTAGTTTTCAGTTCCTGAGTTCGTCAAAATTCATTGTGTCTTCATAACTGTTCGACAAACAGGAGGAGATAACTCAACTAGAAGAGGGGGGAAATTTCCCACATTTCTAGAGTTGTTCCTCTTTGATCAATGAACTTTTCGAAACGGGTTGTAAATTTTTTTTTCTTAAGGTAGAACCTAGTATGTCGGAAAAGTCTTTGTCACAAGATTTTCAATCTTTTCAAAATGATTAATTAGCACTCGCTTATCAATCAGTTAAAAATATATAGTATGTTTCCTTGTTATTAAATGTTGTGCAGCCTGTGCAACTTGGAATGCTTATTTTACACTGCGACTACATATTTTCAGCCATTTTTAGGGGGGTAATGGTCATAAAGAGAATATAAAAAATCACAAAAATACTACTTCAAACATCATTGTTTATATACTTTATTAACTGAACCGTATGAAGCAATATTATTCAAGAATAAATTCTTTTTTATTCAGTTGACATAAAAGTTTAAGTCCACATTTCAACGAATATAGGCAAATGTGCTCAATATTTTTTGAGTCAATTTACCACCTAAATATGTTAAAAAAAAAAAAATCAAAGGTCTTTGTCAAAATGTTTTCAATCTTTAATATGATGAAAAACATACCCAAATAATTACAAAAAGTTATTAAAATATATATCTTTCCCCGCAATCGAATGAGAGACACTCGATTTATCAATACTTCTTATGTTGACCTTTTTGCACTTACACAGGATTTAATTATTAAATGACTGTTTTGGGTTACGTTCAGATTTACAATGTGAATATTTATTTAAAAAATATATTTTTTTATTTAAAAAGATAATATTTTAAGAGAACATTATTATTATACACCAATCATTATGAATAATTAACGAATAATTATGAAAGGGAATCAAGTCATTTCATGATAGACATTAAAAAATTTACACACAATTTTTAACAGATATTTGACTCAGACACATTTCATCAAGATATTTTACTGTTTAGATTTCTTAGGACTTTTGATTTCCTTCAAAATAGTTACATGCCATTCACATTTTCACAGTTGTGTAACTTCATTACATGAGACAGTCTTGGAGAAAGTACGGGAAAAAGAAACATTAAATTGATTATGACGTCATAATGGATCTAGCACCAAAAAGACGGTCTAAACTCATTTACTTGATATGACGTCATACGACGTAGGTTCTACGTTAAAAGGAGAACAAAACAGTATTTATATGGCTAATTCTTAATTTGAAGATAGGCCCGTGATCTGGTAATGCGAATGTTACATAGCCACCTGTAACAAGAGAAAGCAATGCATCATAAAAAGATAAAGAATATTGTTGTGCTAATATTGATCACGGATACGAGTTTCATATAAAATTAAAGAAATTCAAGACATACATAATCTTTCTTTTCTTCCCTTTTGATGGAGGAGGGGCGGGTTTTAAATCAAAAGCGCAAATAATCAAGGATACGATTTGGTATTTCTAAAGAAACCACATCAAACCCCTAATCGCATTTTCTTATAATTACGTCGGGATCGATTCGGTCGTCATTTTGACGCTTTATTATAAACGTTAAATTTGACGTCAAGTTAAACGTTTAATTGAAATCGCAAGAGTTATCTCCTCCAGTGTGTTGTACGCCTTTTAGACCACGATTTCAATCGTGTTCCGAATCGTGATTTTGGGAAAAAAGTCCTATACCAAATCAATTATATTCTTTTATATTACCAGCCATTATGAGTACATGCATACTTCCTCCTCTGTGAATATCAGACAGCCAACATGAGTTGATTTCTTAATTTTCTCTTCTTTTTAAAATCATCGAAAAACTTTTCATTTGACACTTTGAATTACTTAATGATTAACTATGGAACTTGGACCGTTTCGTGGTTCATTTATTTAGTTTCTTTTCTTTTGCTTTGATTATATTTTATCAACTTTGTTACGACAAACAACACACAACAACCATGAAAAACTATCACGAAAGCATCTTGATGACATAATTCCCTCGGAGTCTGAACAAATGCAGTTACATAGGCTTTATATAGAGTTGTCTACTCGGGGAACATGTAAACTATGCAAAAAATTAGCAACTTTACCGCGTGACCATGCGAATCATTCATACAATACACACAAACGCAACAATCGTGCTTGATTGGTAATGCGCGCTAGTTATATTGATTTCAAACTTGAAAAAATATATACATGTAGTATAACAACTGTTACGCAAAAGATCACTATAGGGAGAACAAAATCCTAAAATTAAAAAAAAATGATCATAGATATATGCAGTTGTTTTTCACGTGCGTCTTGTAATTATTGCAAGATATAAATGTTATTCTTAATTGTGTTTGCATATAGTTTTAATCTTTAATCATCCCTTTACCATTCCTTTGTAGATCTCAATGACGTCTAAAAAACAAAAAAATCCTCGTTAAAATTTTCCTTCAGATAATTATCATTAATCCACTTCTTTGTTTTGCTGATAAAATTATATCATCTTCGTCATTATCAAAATGTAGGACATGACAAAATATACTGATTTAAATTTTTCTAGAGAAAGAAAAATTAAGATTAATTCATCATTAACTCTGTCTGGACATGCGTGTTTCCTTAAAGTTTCTTTAGTGTAATTGAGAAACCATAAGTCTCTGTTGAGTTTGTAGCTCTACTATAGTATGTACTTGTAATAATGGAAGAGAAAATTAACACGTGGATTTTTTTTTAAACTTTAGTTTCATATTTAATAATTATGTATTCTGATGTTTTCTGATGTACCAAGTTTTACTGTATTCAAACCAACACTGTAGTATAATCTATTTGTAGTAGTCATGGCAACACCATTCATCAAAATCTAAAACTGATGATCAGAACTATGAGCCATGACTTGCAATGCATGTGCAATGGTCAGACGTGTGTCAAGTTTCTGAGTAACTATGGCAACAAAATTCGTTGAAATCAGAAGCAGCCGATGAACAATAATAAATATCTTGGTGCACTATGCTTGTGTTCGAAGTTTTATTGAAATCGAACGAACAGACTAGGTCCATAAAATTCACATAGAAGAACGTTGGAATATATCCTTGCCGTTTAATTAGAGGTATCTCGATATTTGTCCAATCCAACTGTTGAGCCACGTTTTTTTTAATTTTGCGCTTCACGAGCACACTTTAGCAATATTGTCACTCGGCAAGCTTCATTTCTTTTGCATGTAATATATTACAAACCCATATTGTTAGAGTGACTGACTGATGTCCACAAGCCTAACCTTTGAAATAACCAAATAAGGAGACAAAGACAGCTTGTGTGATGATTATGCTTGGCAAAAAAGGAGGGTATAAACTGAGAATTTATTAAAACAACTTCATTTCATTTTGGATAAGGTTATCATGTTTAATAAAAGAAGAACATGTAGTTATGTATATGTTTTTCCATGGTTTTCAAATTAATTATAGAACAGTCCAGCTTGCTTGGAGAGACGATCAACATCTAATCGTCACAATGAAGCCGTTTGTTTTCATTCGAATGAGAGCATATTGACGTACTTTAATAGTACATACGATTCTAAGTAATTGTATGCTCTCTTGGGGAATTTTCCTTAAATTGTCGTGCTAAGTTGTACTTTTATTATAATTAACTGATTTCTTTGCTAGATATATTATCTTGTTCGTACATTGTACAAAGACAGAAATGTGACAAAACTTCTCGTGTTCATTAAGTTAATGACAAAACAACAGCATGTAGATTAATTAATCATTTTTTCATAATTATCTGTTTTTTCATAATTATCAAATTTGTCTGGCGCCTCTCCGTCTGTCCATCCGTCTGTCACCGCCTCATATACAAATGTACCTTTAAACAATAGCAGACAGTGATCCAATATTTTGCACAGCTTGCAATATATACTATATTGTATTTAAATTTTGTGTTCAAAGTGGCATAAAGGCCAAAAGAGCCGGTGTTTAATTAATTTTAAACTGATCGTAAACATAACACGTGCATGTACAAAAGTCGCCATAAATAAATTACTTACGTACATACTCACTTACTTTCTTACTTTACACGAGGGCTGACCAAAAAGATCGAGAACAATATTTTTGTATGTTTGTTTCTTCGTTGTTTTTTGTTTGTTTTTGTTTTGTTATTTTTGTTTCTTCTGTTTTTTGTTTATTTTTGGTCAGTTTGAATGGTCGTAAATATACATATTGTTTTCCAAAATATTTGTTGAAAAACCCCAAGACAGTTTTGATTGTTCGCACTTGAATGAAAAAGCCTCTTTAAATGTTTCGGACGTTGCGCAAGGCCCAGGACAAAAAGAAAATCATAATATAATCGAGTTTTTGGATTTTAATGGGTTTTTTTTCATAAAATAAGTCAAAACTAAATAGAATTTAACTATATGAACCTGGCATAACTTCAGCTTGGGCCGTGCGACTTACCTACAAAGTATTTATATACGCTTATTTTAACGTTTGTTTTCTAGCATTATATCAGGGTTGGCAAAAAAGCGGGGAATACTCATATTTCCAAGGACAGTGGGAAATACTGGTAATTCCCGGAAATTACTGGTATTTCCCGGGAAATACTGGGAAATAAGAAATAGCTACATATTTCATAATTTTAATCATATGTGTCAGGGTATTGACATGTACTATACCTTATTGGCTAAGATATCTACCTGGTACATGTATCACTGTCTCTGATTTAAATTTTTCTGGTTTCCAAGTGATTTATTTTATATAATCATATGCATCATGGCCGTAGGAACCGGAGGGGGGGGGGGGGCACGGTGGGCCGTGCCCCCCCCCCCCATTAATTTTGCCGATACACAGAATACTATAGAAAACATAGCTACTACATGTGTATGCCTGTGCCCCACACAATATATTCATATACCAGTCATGAGTCTCATTTGTTTCATGCTTGAGTCTGATGTACATGTAGTCTATAAAGGTCCATGAAATGAACCCAAAGATCCCAGTTGGGGTTTTTATGTAACTAAAGAAGGATCTAAGAAAACTAAGAAAATTGCTAAATGTAGAGTATGGTGTAAATATCAAACATAAGAAGAGACCTTTCAGTTCTACCCAAACGGTGTCCAGAGCAATTTGTTAAAACAACATGATTGATTGTAATAAGCACGGTGTTTCTAGAAGGATTAAATCAAGTTTATTTTGTTCATGTATTTATAATTAATAAACTTAATAATTTTACAAAACTTGAAAGAAACTTGAATTAAAACAACATCAGTTCTGTTCTTAATATACTGCCAGGGAAACGTACCGCTTCATTCTGAGACATAGGGAATACGTCTCAAACTGCAATTTAACATATTCAGAGTGTATCACTACTCTAGGCCCCCTACCCATAAGCATTCTGTTTATGGGTAGGGGACCTAGAGTAGTGACACACTCCGAATATGTTAAATTGCAGTTTGAGACATATTTAATATTATTCATCTTCTCTTTTTACATTTATTTTATTTCTGAATTTTGTAAAAGATTGAATGAATTAAAAAAAATTAAAAACTTCAACTTAAAATTGGTAACGTGTTTGTATACATTTAAATACAAATTACCATTCCTTTTGTACATACATTATTGTTTACTCAGTAAAATGTGTATATATAAAAGTAACTGAGTAGCAATTTTTCTAACCGATATTCGTATCGTTCGACGGTTAACCTGGTACTCGTTGACAGCACTAATATAAACTAATAATTGCGAGAAAATATCTTGCAATTACGAGAGAAAATATCTTGTAATTACGAGAAAAATATCGTAATTACGAAGTAATTTTCTCGTAATTACAAGAAAATTATAATATATAGAGGATATTCAATGTTTTGTATATAGATGAATGTGGAATTTAATTCACGAGTGGGACAGGATTATTTTTGATATTTTCACGAGTGAGAAGCACGAGTGAAAATATCAAAAAATCCTGTCTCACGAGTGAAATAAATTCCATATTCATCTATAAAACATTGAATTTTCTGTTTATTACATTTTCTTAGATTTTTCCTTAATTTGCCTCATGAGCAAAGAGCCGTCACTGTAGCTCAGTCGGTAGTGCGCTCGCTCCGTGATCGGAAGGCCGTGTGTTCGAATAACGACCGCGACTGACCTAAGTCGATAAAAAATAGGTAGCAGCTGTTCCTTCGCCAAGCGCTCGGTACTTTGAAGTGAAAGTTGCGGTTCCTTGAAACCCGAGGCCCCGTTTCACGGTAGGCGTTGGCACGATAAAGATCCCTCACTGCGGCCCTGAGTGCCGAGTAAAGGTCTAAATTTGAAGCCCTTCACCGGTATAAAGTGACGTCTCTATATGAGTGAACAATTCTCGAACGGGATATAAAACAACATACAATCAATCAATCAAATCGACTTAATGATTGTATAATACGGAAGCGTATTAGTGTCACGTAATTTTTTTTAAGTTGGAACTTCCAACTTTAAAGTTGGCTTTTCCAATTTAAATCTTGGCTTTTCCAACTTTAAAGTTGGTAATTCCAACTTTAAAGTTGGTAATTCCAACTTCAAAGCTGGCTTTTCCAGCTTTAATTTTGGCTTTTCCAAATTTAATTTTGGCTTTTCCAACTTAAAAGTTAACGTTGGCTTTTCCAACTTTTTCGGGCTTTCTGTTTTTTTTTTCCTTTTTTTCTTTTTTTTTTTTTTTTTTTCTTTTTTGATATTTTGTAGTTAATTGGACTCGTGTTGCTGTTTATAATTACAATTGAAATAAACAACTTATTTATATAATTATAATGAAAGAAGGAAAAATAAATTTTTATCGTGTTTTCAAACATAGAATTGATAAATTTTGTACAGTTGACTTTGTAGCGTGTAAAATAGTTTGGATTTATCATATAA
Organism: Saccostrea echinata; assembly: GCF_033153115.1. Lineage (NCBI taxonomy): Eukaryota > Metazoa > Mollusca > Bivalvia > Ostreida > Ostreidae > Saccostrea > Saccostrea echinata. The sequence continues at coordinate 9,348,952 of NW_026889774.1, forward strand.
ATCAAAAGCCTAATATTGTTTGTTTGTTAATTTCTTTAAGCCAAAGGCTCATCAGATTTTATACACAATACAGAGCATACAAAATAAAGCATTTTTGCAACTGCATGATTACAAAATAAGGTTATAGATATCAAATAATAATTACAAATTGGATTTTTGAAGAGCTGTAGCTTTGTATAAAAATTTACCCATATAAGATAGCTCTTTCATAATATAATCTCTAGCTTTGTTTATACGTATTCATTCTCAACAAATTGGTTTATGTATCTTGTAGTTATGGTCGAAATGCTCTCATTTACAGCGTTGTATGAAGTTATTATAGCCTCTATAAAAACTATATAAGTTGGACCAAGAGAAATATAAGTGCTTTTAATGATGGAAACTATATGTAAGGTCATATTGAAAATGAAGGTCAAAAATAATTGACACAGTCTAATTGCTCACCAATTTGTTTCAGTGTATTACGTCTATATCAATGAAGTTGATAATAATATTAAATAAAGAAAAGGTAAGAAAAATTAAAGTTTGCAAAGCCAAGATTAAAATTGGAATTACTAACTTTAATGTTGGAATTTCTAACTTTAAAGTTGGAAAAGCCAAGATTAAAGTTGGAATTACGAACTTTAAAGTTGGAAAAGTCAACTTTTAAGTTGGAAAAGCTAACTTTAAAGTTGGAAATTACCAAGATTAAAGTTGGAAAAGCCAACTTTAAAGTTGGAATTACCAACTTAAAAAAAATTACGTGGCACTAATACGTTTCCGTAGTATAAGAACCATAATTTAAACATTTAATTCACACGTGTGTAACAAAAATTCATCTCTTCTATTATGCTAAATTTTGCAATTAAAATACTTTTTAAAGAACGAAGGGACTTCCAGGAAATTTGAGGGCTTGTCCCACTCACCCTAAATGCGGTCCAAGATACCTTTAAGGATTTATCTGTCCATCCCCCACCATCCCCCCCCCCCCCTAGGCTTAATTTTTTCATCTGCCTCTAAATTCCTTCATAATCTTTCTGTATGCTGGAATAATTGTCCAGTGTACGTGCGTTTGGTTTTAAGAAGTAATCGAATTATTTATGAATAAATTACAAGGAAAACATACCGATTGAATATATTATGAATCCAAAAGATTAAAGTGATAAAAGCGGTAACATGTTTTGCAAAAATTATTCACTTGGCACATTTTCCCGCACAAATTAAAGTCACATTGTTACAGTGCCATATAGATTGATTCCACAGTAGTTGTTATATATCGTACCATTTATTGATAACCTCCACTTTAAAACATCGACTTTGAAAACTTAAGATAATGATTATAAAGGACATGTAACCTTGACATGAGATACCAAATACTTCTCAGGATTATTTTGTCATACTTAGATAATGTTAATATTATAAGAAGAATGTGACTTTAATTTGTGCGAAAAATCATGCGAGATTAAAAAGTACGCGGAGCTGTACATGTATATACGCAATTTTTCTCGCACTTACGAGATCTTTTTTCGTAATAAATAATTATCTGTTCTCCGAATTACGAAATCTATTCTCGTTCTTGGAGATAATTTTCTCGTAATTACATCTTTTTCTTGTGATAGTACTAGTGGGGCGTGATTTTTTAAACTTGATACGAATAGGTTTTCGTAAGGGCTTTTGTTAAAATAAAGTCAGGATTACTTCATGACCTTTAACTTAACCTTCTTCAATGGGTATCACGGACCCTTTTGAAAGTTTCAAGGATATGGATTTAGTTCACTTGACCTTGACTACACCCCCCCCCCCCAAAAAAAAGAAATCTATACTTATAAATTAATAAATTTTGCAAATAAACTCCGAAACGGGTGCACCAGAGTTCTTACTAACTCCTCTAAGGATACACACGATACAAGATGATGTCCGTAAACTATATTTAGATTTCACTTGCATAGTAAGTATCGTACATTAAATCAAAAGTCTACTTTTATTTTCTATAAACAGCCATGAAATAGCAAAAACGTGAGTACGGTGGCGTTTCCGGTTGGCGGATCTAAGTTACTGGCAATTTTTGATGAAACTGACAACAAGCAATCGTTTATTTATTTCATTAAACGTCATTACTGAATTATTCAATCAAAACTTGATTTAAATGATATAAAAGAAATAAGTTGTGATGACCGATTAAAAAGGAAAATGTGCAAATTATTTTCGTCATTCACCGATCGTAATATTGACGGAAGCTTCTAGAACATCATATAGCATCGAGCCCGATGTTAAAAAGAAAATAGCTGCTTTAACATAAAAAAGCTTTTGTGTGAATGGTTATTGAAATAATGGTAAATCATTGTTAACACTGAAAGTTGTATATATATATATATATATATATATATATATATATATATATATATATATATATATATATATATATATATATATATATATATATATATATATATATATATATATATTGAAGACTATTACATATATTTAGCAGGTTTTTCTAATAAATTTATCGATAAAATTTGTATATATTCCTCACTGAGGGCATCGTGGCAACGAACCCGAAGTACAATTTGTACTTCGTAATAAACTTGCTTACATGAAAAGAGAAAATTAATGAATAAGGCATTGTTCAAATACAATTATGCTGTAAAATTTTGTGCTTCTGAATATTATAGTCTTTTGTATCAAATACTCAGCCTATTCCAGTGGCGGATCCAGAAATCTTGAAAAGGGGGGGGGGCGACCAGTTTGGGGTTGTTGTAGGTGCCCACGCACACACCCAAAAAAAACTGATTTATTAAATTTTATGTATAGTTTGGACACAAAACGGGAGGGGAGCTGCCCCCTCTAAATCCGCCAATGTACTCATAGGACGTTATATAAAAGCTAATTTTTACACAGGTACTTGGGTCTTAGATTATAAAAATGTATGTACCTCATTGATATGTAAAAAAGAAAAAGAGGTAAGGTACAGTTTTTACATATCAATAAGGTACATACATATTTATAAACCAAGACCCAAGTACCAGTAAATATTTACCCCAAAAAATCAATTTCTCAGTAAAATGTGCATTTCTTGACGGAAATGAAATAAAAGCATCTGAAGTACAATATCCATAACATAGAATGTAGTATATACAATATCCAAAACATAGTATATAACAGGTTTCACAATAAACGTCAATTTATGAAATTTTTATTCAAGTTTTACAAGGGGGTGGGGGGTGGAGACGTACTGTCTTCTACTTCATGTTGGATTTTGAACAAATCCCCGCGCTTGCGCGGGATTTCATCTAGTCGGTAAAATGTTATGAAGCATTTTACTCGACCTTTCAAAAGTACATGTATTAGACTGATAAGACCTTGTGGTTTTGAACTTGACCGTTAACATACTGTTGACTGACACTTTTTCACCATAAAAAGTCGGGTATTTAAAATTTAGCATGTTAAAGGTTTGTTCTTGAATTTTGCCTTTTGCAGGGAAAAGGGATTTTTTTTCTACATATAATAGCAATGTTGATAGCATTTCATTTTAATTAAGTATGTATTTGTTCAATGTACGGAGGTTTTTGAAAATTCACAAAAGGAATTTTCATCAACCATGCAATGAAATTATGAAGAAAAAATTCCTACAGTAAAATTAAAGTGCTAATAAACTTTTGCAAATTAAATGATTTACTCATCAAGGACGATGACAGTTTTTGTGTACTAGTAAATGGAAAAAGTGCGAGCACTGATTCCTACTTTATTTATTTATTAAAATACACAAGAAAATACGTTTAAAATTCATGATTTGAAAAGTCCTTGTTTGATAAGTATATAAAATACCAAGGATAAAATAATGAAAGAAATTTACTTTTTACTTTAGTACAGCCGGGAAAAACAAACTTTAAAAAAAAAGTACATGTATCAAAGGATATTATCAGCAGTAGTTTCTCCATTGCTTGACGATAAGAATATTGAATATATAGATTCATTTTAAACAAGAAAATACAGGAAAGGGACATAGAAAAAGAAAGTAGATTTTTTTAATTTGGTTAACAATTATAGAAAAAAAATCTTAGAATCTGAATATGACGCAAAACATGGCGGGGAGGATGACTTCAGATAGAAATGGATCAACTTTATAAAAATTTCAAGCGATTGAACAATAGTGATTTTAAAATATATCGCTTCATTTAACAACATTACATGTTTTCTAATCATGGAAATTACATCCAATGAGTACACTTTGTTTCATAGATGAATAATCTTTCCATAATAATACTCGTGATAAATTTTGTGTTTCAAGTTCTTCGAGTTGTCTTTCTTTGAATGACAGAGTAAGAGCTAGCTGGAGAGATTGATTGGAAAATGCATGTCAAAAGAATAAAATATCAATCAAATGCAAATGTAAATTCTACAACATAGCAAATAGTTTGTATGACATGCAGACTTTCTTTTTTAAAAATCCTAAAACAAATAAGATTTCCAAATACGGAGCGATTCGCAGGTGAAGCGCACATAATTTTCCCCCAAAAGATGTCTAACGTTCTAAACTCTCATCAATTTCTGGGGATTTCCATGGTCAGTCTTAAGCCAAGCCAAAACAAACAGGCTTAATCATCAGGATATTACTGAAGCAATGGATGAGGGAACGCATGCTAAATCCCTCTTATGTTCGGTCCACCGACGTTTGAGCTTGTGAGCAACTGGTTAATCATATCATCCTTGCTTCTTATAATGTTGGGTGCATTATTGCATTCGCACTTTAAAGACTCAAGGTGCCCAAGGACGCTCTCCAGCTGTGGTCTCACATGAGATCTTGGGTGTGTGGGATTTTTTATGGTTCTTTTTTTTTTGGGGGGGGGGGGTATTACCTTTTTTATCCGAAAAGTGTTAATAAGTTCCATGTCCTTTCTCTTAATGTGAAACTTTTTATCGACTGTGTAACAGTGGCCCAAAGTTTCTCTTAGTAGGTCAGATCTGCATGTAACACATGTTAATAAAGAAGATGATCGCTTAAAGAATTTTAGACACATAGTCTGGGCCTAAGACCATAAAGTGAGTACAGACTTTAGTCAAAATTAGATATTGAATATTTTTGATTTTATTATTCAGCAAACATGTTTAAAGATTTTCAAGTTTGTATGAGATTCAAATGCAAACGCATGATCAAAATTTTGTTTTACTTTTCAAAAAGTTATACTCAATTTAAATTTTGGAAGTGTTTTGAGACCTTGCTCCCTGCATGCCGTTCGAATGGATATCTCGTTGCTTTTCTGTTTAATGCAAATTGTACCTCTTAACATACCGGGTATATATATAAACATAATAAATATGCTAACTCCATTTCTTGTATATGTATTTATCCTATTTTTAGTTTATCAATATAAAAAAAAACTTCTTGTTCTCAAGCGCACGCATCAAAACCTACACAAGGAAAGATAACTCTTACCAAATCCCACATTTTTCAACGACGGAGACAGAAACTGTCACAGTTTCCCCAAATAAATGGACGTTATAAGACTTTTACAAGTCATACAAGCTTGATTGATTTGGGGAGTCACAAGAAATATGCATATTAATCCGAATTCATCGGAGGACAAGAACATCGCATTTGCGTGTTGAGTAATTAAATCGGGTTAGGAATGGGATACCACCACCATTTTTCATGACTCACAAGACATCTTTGGTCATCTCGTTCACCAATTGTTAAATCAATCTTTCTCAAAACATCAGCTAACACAAACATAGATTAATTCACGTCCAATAAAGTAACAACACCAGTCCGAGTTCCTTTGCTAAATGAAGTTTGTACATTTAACGACGAGAATTTTGAAAGCCAAAAATCGCTCATCATTCGAACAAAAATATATTTCCATAGATTTAGCGAAGTGTTTGAATAAAGTTGAAGTAGAAAATTATGTATTTTGTTTATATATAACCTGATGTAAGTTTAGTCTGTCAATTTTTATTTCAGATTCGCAATACCCCCCCCCCCCCACCCTCATTTTACTTTTTTCGAGTAATGCATGGGGAGTCGACTTTTGAAAAGCCTTCCTAACTGAGCTTCCCAATGTGTAATTGAAACATATTTTCTCCTCGACATCTATAACTTACAGGAAATTCTTGGTACAAAGAAACGCTTCGTTAAGTTTGCAAATGGCAATGAATCTATAAAGCACTACATGGCATACAAGACGTTAATTTAAGAAAAACCGCGTGTTCAGCTAGCTTCGCAAAACTATCGAGATGTTGTAATTTGTTAAAGTAAATTGATTACGGACGACTGCACAAATATTGGACGTGTAGATTGGCCAACTTTTCTAGGATGCTGTCATTAATAGTATGCGAAGATTTCCACACTAATTTGGTCAAGATTATGTGTCATTTTGTTTGATTTCTAGTTTATACCGGCGAGACTACCAAGAAAATTGGATACAACTTCATTGTTATTTGTTCATTTCGGAAATCTGCATAATAATTCAATCACAAACTATTCTCCTCTGACATGATCATCAGACAGTGCTCAGTGACATTCGACCAGAAACAAATTATTCCTCGACTTTTCTAAAGTCTTTACAATGTCAGAACTTGAAACATTGTAGGCAAGCAATTTTGTCCACAGGTAAATCAGAATAAGGTATTTACTGAGTTTGGAGCCCATGTCAAACAGAACTCGGCAGCAACCAGAGACGAATGACAAGCTTCAAAGCTGAAACACATATGACCGCATTCGTACATGCACTTAGAGCAAACAAATAAATAAATAGAATAAAATAAAATAAAGCTCTCTTGCAGAAGGAGGGGGCTTCGAATATTTGGGAGGCAGGGTTACATGTATGTACCTGTAGCTGATATATTTTAGAAATAAGAGCACATAGAAGAGAAAACAATGTCACTGTTGGAGAATATCTTAATGAAGATATATTTGGTCTGTATCAGAACTGTGAACACAAAGCAGATTTAAAATTGAGGTCTATAGATATAATTCGATTAATTTCATCAAATCTCTCATAAAGATTTCCATTCCTCTTATATTCTAAGGCAAGAAAAAGTGACAAAAATTCCAGCGGCGCATTATAATCACTCTGTTCACTAAAGTACTACAATATATAGGAAGCCCCCCCCCCCTTCCCGGCGTTTTTTTTTAAACAATTTCTATTTATTTATTTATTTATTTATTTTGGTTTTGTTTCTTTGTTTGTTTTTGTTTGTTTGGGGCTCTATTTAATTTCATTTTTATTGAAATTTCCTTGTCTTGTGGAATATTTACATTTTAAACAACATTTGGAAATACGAAATATACCTGTTTATCTCAAAGGAGAAACAAATCAGTGACCTGGACATTAGTTGGCTTGTGAAAGCATTAGCAAACCCGGAAAAACTTTTATTTTCAGATTTACAATCATTAGGTTCTATACATGTATATCTATGTCTGGCCCATATACACTGGGTTGGACTGTTGTCGCCGGATAACATTACGGGGGATTGACTACCCCCAGTTGTAATGATATATTTTGAAAGAGGTGAATGCCAAAGCATGGGGTATGAGGTCCATGCATTCCAGTATTGAAACATTTCACAGCGTCCGTCGGACGAAACCAACTCGTCGAGGAGACCTGGTAACAAACAAATGACGAAATAATTCTCCAATTGGCTTCCAGTAAGATGTCTGGGTAATATTCACATTATACGAATGTTTAATTGAGGATTTGCTTTCAGACACTAAGTCGATTATTTGCCCATTATCTACCCTCAACTGTTGCTACCCGATAAACTTTTGATCTTGCTAAACGGTCGACTACGAATTGTCTTTGTAAGCTCTCAAAGTATTGACATAGAACGCGGTTGCACCAAAAAGGTCGGTCTTTGATGATCAGACAACTAGCGCGTTATTGTCAGGTGTGGCACGCAGTCGTAAATCCGCGCTAACGTCTGCTAAGATTCGGGACTTCTTGGTAGAATTTAAATAGATTTAATTTTAATAAAATATGTATTGGGTCTTGGTTTAAATGGTTAATAAAAAGATAAAATACATTGCAACCTTGTGTTCAAGCAATTACAATAGTTGTCATAGTGTGCCTAATTTTTGTGCGCCCCCCCCCCCATTTTTGTGAATCACATATATTTGTACAGTTTTATTACAGAAGAAGACATATTCAAGTTTTGGTAACTTTTTTATACAGGGAGTAGCGCCAGGACGGCAGTTGGACGGGGGCATATTCGGAGTTGCGATATAACTGACGCTAAGACACTACAGTTTGCCTGTACATTCAGAATCAAAGAAATCTTGCAATTATTAAATATCCCGGAAAGAGGTCTAAAAAGCATTTTCTCATATAAGCTGTACAAATTCTGAGGGGCACACCCACCCCTTTTGAATTCACAGGGAAAATGAAATATTAAATTTGCTTTAGATACGGATAAAGGAGTTTTAAAAGCATTTTGAACATTCTTTACTTCATGCAAAATAAACCACCACAACAATTGTTAAGTAGGCTCTAAACACTTATAAAAATATTTTTCGGACTTTGATAAAAGATGTACTTACTTATGTAGCTTTCATTTCCTGTCATGTTTCCCCAGGAAAAAAGGTTTTAAAAAAATAATGAAGTAATAATAAACAAAATCGCTTTTGGTTACTTAGTGGTAAATAAATCCAGATAACGTATCTAGGTCTAATGTAATTAATATTTTTATGAATTGCTTTATTCACTGCAGATTTCTGTTGGTTCTATCCTGCATGTACATCTAAGGACTGACTCTTAATTGCATAAATTTGCACCTGTGCCCCCCCCCCCACTCTCTCCACAACGAGAAATCCGGGATGGTTTCCAATTGCAACTTCTCAGCATTTCCAAGCAGGCTTGGAAAACAATTCATACGTACTGTAATCGGCTAGCTACGCGATCCGAATATACAGCACATATACGCCCAACCCAGGCTAGCTAAAACGAAAGCGCGCGAAGCATAAATCGCCACGCGCTGCACGGACTTCGAACTACCTTCTGCTTTACTGTTTATAGCAAATGAGTACTCAGTGGTACTATGTTATTAAAAAAATGAAGTAAATTGAAACTCAGGCATATAGAATTCGCTATTCCGTGGTCAGAAACGAGGAGAACGAACACGTATACAGTATTGTCTTCACTGGTACATGTAGATCGACATATAGTAGCCATGTCGTCCTCTAAAGCAAACTTGGTACTTTCTAACAGAGCCATGGCTACGCAGATACAGGACTATGGTATGTTTTTTAAATGATAAATTTTAGATATGCATAGCTGTGAGATATCTCTGCACTTCTGATAAGTACCGGGAAAAGGGGGGCGGGGGTTCAAGTGTAACACCTGCAGATCTGAATTTTAATAAATTTTCTATTTTAATTGACATAGCTGCCTTTCGATTTGTTTTCTTTTTTTAAACTCAGATAGGACCATTGGATCCCTTATATATGACCTAAACGTAGATTTTACCCACTTACTGCATAGATCAACACCAAAAGAGCATGCTGACTTTTAAATGTCACTCATAATCTTATATTATTTGTTTGAAAATTACCCAGAAATTAATTAAACTGTGACTTTTAACAATGATGTTAACCAGAGGCCTGGGGTTGGAAATGCTAGATCAGCATCTATTTACCATTTAAGATTATATTGATAGACTAAGTTCTTTATCCTAATGAGACAAATATTTCTTGAAGTACATGTTCCATTTTTTTTTTAAACAGATGATTGATAGTTCAATGGAGTTATTCTAACATACATGCAAGTCTTTCACCACACACATCTTTTTATATATCAATTTCTTTTTGCTTCTCTTCCAGAACCAATGTCTGTCAAACTGGACAGCAAATATCCTTTGGTAAAAGGAAACCTTATTATCTTCAAATGATGAGTTTCATACCATTCTACTGGAAATCCTGTGGAAATGAAAGGTATCTAAAAATCTTATATTTTTTTTAAAATTTACCAAGAAGTCCTCTCTAAAGACAAAACCAAGAGATATTTTACTAAAAGCGTGATTTTTTATTTAGTGTCGTTACCTTTCTAATTATTTAAACTGTGGTCCCAAGAATCTAAGGGATAAAACTAATGAGCCTGGTTCTATGTTTCTGTTAATTAAGAATATTTATTTTAGTATGAAACTGCATGTAGAGAATATTCTGTTTACATGTATGCTGTGTTTTCCAGAATGACAGGCCTACTGTACCAAAAAAATTAATTGAATTTTTATTATTTTTTGTTGTTAGCATTTATTACAAATATGTACATGTATGCAGTATGGAACCACCACAAGAGATCTGGATAGAACAACATTTCATGGTAATTAAAGCTTTAATTTTGCTTTCGCAATTTTTCAACAAATTAATGCCTTGATTTTTCACTAAATTTTTAATCTGCTTTCTTGCATCATTTTTCCCCCTCATTTTTAAAGAACATGTTTGTTTCACATTTTCTTTAGGTTGAATTAGCAATATATGATTAAATGGCAGTGAATATAAAATTGTTAATCTTCTGCGGAGTGACCCATGTTGGTGAGCATTGTAGTCTAGGGGCCTCTTGTTTTTAAGGCACAACCTTGAAATACTAAATTTTATTTATTATCATTAGACAGTTGATAATTTAAAGTCTTTGAAACTGATTTAATCAGTCTTAGCATGCCATGGGAAGACAAATTTGTAACCTCTTACACTCCATTTTAACATAATGACCTACAAAAAAGAATTTCTTCATTCAGTTGAACTCAATGAAATTCTTGAACCCCTGACTGTTGCCATGTTTCGCTTGTTAGTAGACCTTGTTTCGCTTTTATAAATTGCTGCATATCGGGTGTGAAATTGATAAATGTGAATTTCAATTACTTATTGTGGGGTTCAAGTTCAAGTTTGTTTAATTCACATTCATAAAATGCTCCTGAGTTACTCATTGTAAAAATGCTCCATGTTGACAATTTTTTTTCTGTGCATACATATGTATCTTGGTGATATTTAGTTCTTTGTCCCTAAATTTGTCACTATTAAATCATATGTATTAAATCGAATATTGAAATTCTACTCTCTAAAATTAGCATTTCCTTGTAACATAAATAGACCAAAGCATATCTGCTGGCATTCATTTTAGGTATATATTTAATATCACAGTTGCACAAATATTTCCTTTTCATGAACAAACTATACGTCCTTTAATTAAACAGCAAAAAGAAATAATTCATCAGAAGGGGCATAAGCACTTTTTTTTTTACAGTTTTAATCAGATGTGTCCATATGTGCTTTTTTGCATGCACTTGTTATTTCCTATTGCTTTGTCATTAATGCTTAATCAAAATAATAATTAAAAAACAAAATTAAGGGCAAACAAAGATTTTTGACATTTCTTTTTTTACCAGATTGATTGCTGATGGTATGTTGTTTTTCACTTATATAGAGAGGTCACCATTTACCCATGAAGGGCTTCAAATTTAAACCATTACTCGGCACATGGGCCATTGAGCAGTGAGAGATCATTATCATGCCTAGCCTGCCATGACAGGGGCCTTGTTTTTTAAGGAAGTGCTCGGAACAGTTGCTACCTACTTTTTATCGACTTAGGTCAGTCGCTGCCAGGGTTTGAACCCACGACCTTCCGATATCGGAGCAAGCTATTTTTAGCAAAAATTCTTATTCTAAATTAGTTTTAAATTTTAAATTTTGTATTTTGAATTGTATGTTATCTTTTGTCAGGTGACATCATCAGGTTTCTGTGATTCGATCATTGATAAATTTACCAGACAATGTAGACATACGGTCTTAAGCTGAAAAAAAAACATCCAAAAGAAAGACATTATATGGACAGGTAAGTTTCTTGCTAAAATGAAATATATATTTTACTGATAATAGAGAATATAGTAAAACACAATAACAAAGTGCCAGGATCGAACGAATTTGGTTTGTAATGTAAGCATATTTTGTTAATTCCATTAAGTTTACAATATATTTTAGAGTCAGGAGGAATGAAAATCACTTTGCAATTAGTGTGAACTGTCAATTCATTATAAGCATGTTCACTATAAGCATGTTTTTCTGTATACAGTTAAACTTGGTTTCTCAAACTCTGATATGTCAAATACCATGGATATGTCTAAGTGATTTGAAAGTCCCAATCACAGTGACTATTTACTTCTTGTATTTTAACCTCTGTATTTTGAACCTTTATGGTTATCTCCAAGTTTTTTCTCAGTTCCATTGAGTTTGAGATAACAAGGTTTGCTTGGAAAAAAAAGATCAAAATAAAAGCTTATAATACAATTTATTACTGGTGAAGCCTGTCAAATGTATATTTTAAGGTTATGAGTTTTAGAAGCTTGAAATTAAATACACATGAAAAATTTCATAGGTCAGCTTCATATTCTGAAAAAAAAAATCTGTGGAGACCAGGGTATTAAAGCATTAAACTTAAAAATTGAGTCAATGTATTACAGTAACTACTCTACCCAAGTGAAGTACTTGTGTTAACATTCTTAATATCTTGTTTGTATTTTCAAACAAATCATGTGATCTCATTTTACCACATTGTTATGTCAATGTGTGATGGTTATGCACAAAGTGATCTACATCACCCCTACGTTTTAATGAGCCTGCAGGGAGAACTACTCTGATTTTGTTTAAACTTGGGATAAGGATGCCAGGAGGAGGGACATGCCTGATCATTAACAGCCAATAAATAAACAACTTGTGTTGACTAATAAACACCAGGCAATTGTGCAATCTTGAGAATTAAGTGTTCATTCAGACACCAAGGGAGATAAGCCAGGATAAAAAGGAGATAAGAACAAGAGTTATGGGGCATGTTTGGCACCTCTTAGGTCAATATTTGTCTAAAGGCTTTAATACCTTGTTCAATGTTGTCCATGAGTTGTAAAGTATATTGAGATTCTTGTTGTCCTTTTGACCATAAGATTTTATCTTGTTATTGACAGACAAGGCTATATCTGTTGATTTTGGAGTGTTAATTCTAATTAATGATGTGTCAGTTTTTTCCTGGAGCAAAAAAAAAAAAAAATCAAAAATGTAATGGTACACTGAAATGAAGAGTGGAGTGATAGGAGAGACATTTAGTGAAAAATTGATAATCAACTCTTTCTGATGAATCTCTCTCTCTCTCTCTCTCCCTCTCTCTCTCTCTCTCTCTCTCTCTCTCTGATGCCTTTAGAATTAATGTGCAGTGATACTCTTTAAAATGGAAGAATTAAGAATGGACTTTTTTTTTTTTTTTTTTTTTTTTTTTGCAGCACTTTCCTCAGAAAAAAATTGCAAATTAAGCTGTATGTAATGAGCTAATCTGATTATGCAATTAGCAGATAAAATGTACACTAACACATGTTAATCTAATTTTACCCCATTTCTACATGCCTTGCTACCCACGTATTATGCTTTTAATCTGCTAAATTACTCAAAGTTTGAGTCTATGCAGCTAAAGCAGTGCATGATATTCCACAGTGCACCACAGTGTGTGTCTGAATTCTGATTCCTGACATCAAACATGCAATATGGCATATTTTTAATTGATTTATTACACATCTGAATGCAAATCTACTGAGAATGATCTCGATGAGGGATCAGGGCTGCTCTTTTGACACATTCTTATATTCTGCAGTGCATTCTTCTATCCTTCTCTCTCTCTCTCTCTCTCTCTCTCTCTCTCTCTCTCTCTCATTTCTGGAACTTACTTTCAGTGTTACTTTGCAATAAAGTATGATGTAAATATTGAACTTCTGACTTGTTTCATCTTGTTGGTAATTGGATTGCATTATCCACTGGGAGAGGCATCGTTAAGTCTATATATTTCCAATATGTTCAATTAAATGTTTAAAAAACATAAAACTGAAAGATATATTTCTGTTTAAAAATGTATCATTTAATTAAGACATAGCAAAGAATTGAGACCTTGTAAGGATGTTATGTTCCTCAATGACATCCCCAGTGCCTGTTTAGACCATAAACCACAGGCAGCCATCACTCTGTTGGGGCATAATGAAACCTAATGGTTGGCACTGCACAAAAATAATGGAGCCCTAATTGTTAAAAAAACAGAATTTGATGTTGAAGAAGAATTGAAATATTGGTCATTACATCCTTATCTGTATTAGCACTAGCTACAAAAATCAATGGGGTGGAAGAAATATGTCTTATTGATTCCAAATGGTTGTAGATCTGATCCTGGGTAATGGTCCTAAACTGTCTGACATTCTGAACAGATAACAGACTTATCACTATTGCCCAATGGTGCCCAGAATCTGATTGGATGTAAAGATTAATGAGTACAAAGTTCAGAGGTCAGAGGAAAGATGCTTTTGTTATCTACCAAATTCTGACCAAGATGGAATATGGTAGCTCAAAGGTTTGGATTCCTGGTATTAATCAGAGTTAGATTATGAAAGTCAATCCATTTTATGTAAGATTATGAAAGTTAAAGCCCTTGAAAAAAAGCAAAGTACATGCAGACACATGCAAGGGTTTAGGGTTTATTAAAACTGTAAATTGTATAAATAAAACCTTAAAGATGCATGTTAATAATCAAGTTTCCATTCTGTCATTTAAATTAATTGGTTCAAGTTGTAAATCTCATTCTTAAAGAATAAAGGTGTAGGGTGAAACAAAAAAAATGACAAATAAATCCTATGCAATATTTCCCTCACCACATCCTGAAAGATCATGTGTGTAAAAGTTTGGAGTAAATTTTCAAAGAAATCTATTTTCAGATTAATAGCAGTACAGTGTATACTTTTTCAGGTGTTAGTACATGATTAGAGTTGGATAAGACGGGCCCTGATACAAACAAGATGATCCTTGATGTACGCCTCTGATTTTACAAATGTTTTTCTTGTAAAATTTGCCAAAATGTGTTATCTATTTAACAAATGACTTGATCTGCTGTGACAACGGAACAGAGTTTGATTGAATTCGTGTTCCTTTTCTCTAATGATTGTACTTTTATAAAAGTTCACTCTCTGCTTTAACAGCTTTTATAAAATGTGCAAATCATCCCAATTCTGCTGCTTTAGTTCATGGAAGATTTGATTAATCTCAGATTTCAACATGATGTATTCTCTAAAAATCCATGGTGTATTAGTTATTTTGTTTTATTTAATGAGTTGTGAGCTAGCTGAGGTGTATTGAATGTGTTGGAGCTACTGAGGTTGTATTCTCTATTGAGAAGTTGATGGCTTGTTTTATACTCCCCCTCAACTTCTCTACGAAAGGCCTAATAAAAGCAGTTCAGAAATTGACTAAATGAAGAACCAAAACCGGGTCCCACTTCGATCGGTGTTTTAGGATTGATGCATTATCATAGACATATTTTGGATGCACAGATGTTGTTTTGCAATGGAAATGCGATTAAAAATACCGATTCTGCTGACTTAAAAAACATTCATCACGGTAGAACACTTACCTGCGATATCTGTGTCACCGGATTTGTTTATTCATTCAAAACTGTGTTTGAACCCGGTTGACCTCTAAGAAAGTCTAGAACTTTTTATCCGGATAAATTGGATTAAATGTTTCAGTGTTAAATAGTTATCCGGAGAAATAGTTTCAGACTTTTTTAGAGATCAAACACAGTTTTGAATGAATAAACGAATCCGGTGACACAGATATCGCAAGTAAGTGTTCTACCGTGATGAATGTTTTCTAAGTCAGCAGAATCGGTATTTTTAATCGCATTTCCATTGCAAAACAACATCTGTGCATCCAAAATATGTCTATGATAATGCATCAATCCTAAAACACCGATCGAAGTGGGACCCGGTTTTGGTTCTTCATTTAGTCAATTTCTGAACTGCTTTTATTAGGCCTTTCGTAGAGAAGTTGAGGGGGAGTATTAAAACGAGCCATCAACTTCTCAATAGAGAATACTGAGGTTGTTGCTAAATGTTGGTGGACAGATGTTAAATGTGGATTTTATCCAAGACAAATCTTAGACAAAATGCACCATTTTTTATTACTTTGTAAAAGCACTGCTTAACACAGTGATTCTGCGACAGTAAAAATTCATACAAATAATTCAAAATTTGAGAGATGATCTGTGTCTGCAGTCACCATTAAAAACCACTCTTTTAATAAAATGGGTTGAATGTTCTAAACTATGGACATTCAGCCTCGAGACTAAGGTTTTAGCACTTTTAAGTCATTGGCTTTGTTTTGAATCTATATCAGTTTTGAGCATTGATGGCTCTTTTTTTTTTGTTTTTTGTTTTTTTGTCAAAGTACTATTATAAAATGCTGTTCTATCAATTAGGAAACTGGCATTACTCAGATATCTAATTGGTTCTCAGGTGTAAAAATTCTCATAAGAGATCAAAATGTTTGAAAAGCATAGTGTTATCTTGCATTTAGTTCTTTTTTTTTTCCCCCTTAGAATTAGTTTCTGATTAAAGCCATATAGAATTACATAATGTGTATGTATTTCTAATAGTAAAAAAAAAATATTGATACTTTTCGTGCAGATTAGAAATTTTAACATTGACATTTCAAAAAAAGAGAAGAAATATATTGCTTTTATTCTGAACACTGTGTAATTACTAATGGAATTAATACAAAGTAACAATGTTTTAGAAATTGAATGATAGTTGTCGAACGAAATGTTTTAGCTTGGAGTTAAAATATGATTTAGAAAGATTATTCTGAGAGTTTTCCCCCTTGAAGCAGCACTAATAGAGCTGCATAGAGTCCGGAGAATTGTAATAGGACCAAAGTACTTTGGTTTGACAAAATCTCCCATACACATAAAGTACAATAAATTACATTTATGGTTTGGCTAATTGCTCGATGGTCTCTGTTTGGAACCATTTTCTTGGAAAAAGCTCTTTTTTTATGTTTATACAGGAGATTTCGATGCATTAAGGCAGTAGGAACTTCAGTTCAGTGGCTTATAAGACAATTCTCTTATTCTTGGCAGGTTTGGCTTATTTACTTGTTATAGAAACCCAGTGTAATAAAGAATCCAAGCAGAACAAATTCACTCAAAATGTAATGTTTCCAAGGGAATAAAGCAGAAACTTTGGAGAAAATTTGTTGACAATTCGTCAAGATTGTTATTGGATTTGGCCAGTAAAATAAAAAAAAAATCCAGATGAATAAAAGGTATTTTTAAAATTAAAGAAGAGGAGGCTTATTGGTTCATTAAGATTACTCAACAGCAGTGATTTAATGACAAGATTGAAATTTTAGTGTAAAAAGTCATGGTTATATTGATTTTGCAGCTTCATATGAGCTAAAATCATTTGGAGATGCAAAGCAAACTTTTCTCATTTAAGTATTTTATTTTCATTTTCTTAAAGTGCTGAATTGGTAAGATTTTGACATTTAGAAAACTTTATCATGTACTCTTAATTACAGGGATTCCATTTCATTGATTTTATGTTTTTTTTTCTTTTGAAAGCATTCCCCTCCCCCACCCTCACCCCTACCCCCCCCCCCCCCCCCCAAAAAAAAAAGCAAGGTTTTTTTGTTAATTTTGCAGAAAGGAGTTATCTGAAAAGATTTGCAGCACCGTAAGTATTTGTTTACAGATACCTGATGTATCTTAGAAGTTGACTCAGATTATTGGGGACAGAATGATTTTGATCTTTGTCTGCATTACTCTTCGTAGTCAGGTGTAAGGAATTACACTCATTCCGACATCTAAAGCACTTGTCAAATAATTATCGGCATCCTTAAAACAATATGTTATGATAGGGAATGGGACAACCAAGTTATTTGACACTGGGGCATCAGATTTAGTAAGGAAGATTCCCCCTGGTTTTTTAATCAATCTTGAACAGTGCAAACAAAACTGGTGTATCAGTGTCTACCAAGTTGGTTGGTGCGATGGGATTTTATTGATTTTTGACCGCTTCTTTCTTCATTAAATTTTGAAAAATTAAGGCCCTGGGATTTAGGACCAGGTCTTATCGACAAGATTTCTTGTTAGTTTTTTCACCGTCATAATACACTTGTCTGCAAAAGGTTAATCGCTGATTTCCTTCAAAGGATTTGAACATATCTGAAGTGATGTAATCCTGAAGTTTGATGAATTTGTAGAAATATGATCCGGCAGAAATGATAGGATGGTATTAAGTAGGAGATATGTGTTTGATGCTCCTTTTTTAAACAATCCCTTGAGCCAACAGAAATATGTATACTGCATTTGAAGTTTGTTTGATCTCTTGTACTTGAAATTGCATTTTGCTGGAAGGTGGGCATAGTTTGTGGTCATCAATTTTATGAAGAATATTATTAATAACTTTTTATGTACATAATATGTCACAGGCATGGATATTACAAGTTGGATAAAGTTTGGCCAAGTCCATGTTTCCCACAGAAGAAATCCAAGTTCATAAAACTCAGGTGATACATTTTATAAATCAGTGGAAACAGGGATAGCTGAAAAAGTATTGGTTATAAAATTTTAGTCTGATTAAGGGTACCGCATATCCCTGTTTCATTTTCATTAAAAATAAAAATAGTATGTGAGCTACAGGATTTATTAAGATTACCTTGAATATGATATGGTACTTGGTATTTTGATGGGTACATTCTGACCATAATCTTTGACATTGTAACAAATGAAATTATTTCATATCCATTTGTATTCTTTGCTCCCACTTGGGGTGTATTTACAGATATAATTATTACTTGATTTTGGTCAATATTTGGAGAAATCTTAATTAAACACTCCTAGGACATAAAGATCAGTATCGCCTCCATTTTGCAGGTTTGGAATCTTGGTGTCTGTAATTCAAATCAGAATCTTGTCAAAGGCTTGCAATGAAAACAAATAAAATGTGGAATTGGTCCTGCTAATTAGGATACTAAAAATTTACAGAATGTAATTAACCCTTGCAGAGAACCAGTTCATCATACATATGAAAGCCAACTTTTACAAAGAAAAATGTGAAAACTGTCCAAATGGGATTTCAGATGAAAGGGAGAAACTTTAATTAGATCAACAAATTCATATTAACTGGTCCTCTTAGAATGAAAGGACTTGTGATCTACACTGGTTTGAAGTTGCACATGATTTGTTTTTCCAAATTTTCCCATCAATAGAACCTTGTTTATTCAGAGACCCTATAGTAGATTGGAGGATGGTTGCCTTCCACCATCTTGATGGTTACTGCAGACGGACAAGAAAATTGTTTGTTGTTTCAAGATGATTCCAGGCTTAGATAGACATTGTCCATCTCCATCTGATCAGCAGTATGCACCATTTGTTGATCATTATCACTCAATTTCAAAATAAACTGATTAGAAATAATACCATTTATGAGATTAGTGGCTACAAGGTTAAAACGACCCTTGGACCAATAGGTCTTTGGACCTAATACTTGCAATATAAGCTCTCTGGTAGATTTTAAAAGAGATAAATGTTAATCTTTTCAATATGAAACCTTATTCTTGAGAAAGAATAAATTGCTGTGGTAGTTAAATATAATTTATTTAAAAATTAAAACAGTTTCTCATACTGGTATCTACATACACATGGAAGAATTTTTGCAACAATTTTGAGCAAGCGTACCTTTTAAATTTGTCCCATATTTGTCAATTTAATATTTTTCCTTGATCATGATTTGGACTGGCAGTGATCAAGACATCGAATCTTTTTTTTTCCCAATTCTCAACACTATATTATATAATTTCCAGAGTACTTAGATTTATAAGTGGTATAATATAAAGAGGTGGATATCATTTATTCATTTCATTAGAACCATAGGAAGTTCATATACTAATCTTATTTACAGTAATGTATGATGAGATCTGAGTTATATTTGTCTGGGGATTTTTATTTGTAATTTCTACACCCTGTCTGGCTCAATTTACACCTTTTTATTAGTTCGTAGAATTTTTTAATGCAGAGGGTTTGCTCCAAGTTGTCAAGAGCATTTACCGATGTTCATCTTCTGAAGTTTGAAGAAGAAAGGGATATCTCGCCAAGGCAGAACCATGGAGCCAATGTGTTTAGATGTGTGAATTATAGTATTTTGATCAAAAAGATCTAATATCTGCCAACAAGGGTATTGTTTTCTTCATTGCATAAGAAAAATTAAACGCAGATTGTATCAGAAAAGTGGCTAGCACTAAGCTATTTTACTTTTTCAAAAGGGTGATGGTGTTGAAAACTAAATGTTTCAAAAACAAGAATTCCCTGATAAAGATTTCATCATTTCACTACATGATATGGTGTTATTCTTGTGCAAAGTTTAGCACATTTACTTGGCAGGAGAAATAAAAGAAAAAAATATTGTAACAGTTGCAAAACTCTATACACCAGAGGTTATACTAATTGTCATGAATTGTTTTGTCCTAAAATTCCATGATAATGCATGAATTCAAAAAAAAAGAGATAGCAATCATTTAAAAAAAAAAAATTAATTTTTCTCTTGGCAGAATAATAGCTTTCAGATTGGTGTGTGCTTTTTTTGGGCGGTATGCTCTGATATAAATGTAACTGTTGCATGCATGCTTTCTGACTGCCATTGTTGATTATCGTCATGCAGACAACAAGTTTATCTAAGACTGATGAGGGGGCCAAAACGCTCAAGTACCTGTCTTATCTTTGGCTCTCAGTTTTCCCTCCACAATTCATTCTTTCTGTCTCCAGCTTGGGGAGAAAATGTTGACTTGGATCACTTTCTCATGCATAAAAAAGTTAATTGCATGTTACTAAACAATCCAGAAGTACACGAGAAATGGTTTAAGATATACTGTGAAAGTATGGGAAGACCCTTATGATTTTTATCTATCCCAGATTTGACTTTACAGTACTCTTATAGACTAAATGCATGTATCACAGAATGAAAGCCTTGTAGCTGTCTGTCTATCTGTCTGTCTGTCTGCTAATGCTGATTTTGATTAGGTTACACAATAAAGCTGAAAGCCAGAGGACATAGATATATATATTGTGCTGACTCATATTATTGAGATTCCCTTACTCAGCATTTCAGATGAGCATGTAAGTGACAGATACCTTTGAGGTACCATCTATGTTGATTTGATTCCCATCTATAGTGGCTCCATTCCTAATCTAGATGCTACTGGAGAATGTTCTATATATATATTTGTTTTTTCTTTAACTTGTATCACACAATGGGTATAGTGAAGAGCAGTCTGGTGAAAGTGTAATGTTTTTCATGGTCATAATACAATAAGGTTCTGAATTCACAGGTGATTAGAAAGAAAGTTGATTTGAATGGAAATGAACTGTCTTTGGAAATGCTCTGTTATAATGCCACCTGTCAAACACTGTGTTTTGAGTAGACTAATTGTGCAGACTTTTATTGGACATGGAATCGAAAATCCTGTGAGGTTTGCAATCAGAGGCATGCAGAATGGCTGTAAAATCACTGCTATCACACTCTCACAGCCATACCATAAAGTTCTTATCAATCACCAACATAGGTCTGACCCAGGGCATGATAATGTACCCCTCTCACTGCCTGTTTTTATTTGGGGGGGGGGGGGGGGGGACTAGTGAGTTTGCTTTACTTGGGGGAGGGGGTCAAAGAGAGGAATTGATGTCTTCAGTCTATGTATCAGTTCAAGGAAGTATTTTAATAGGAAATTACATTGATTAGAACTTATCTGGATATTTATAGAGGACCTTATTGTCTGACTGGATTGCAATTATGTAAAATTCTTGAAACATTTCTTAACACAATAAAAGCTATGTAATAAAAAGATTCACATATGGTTCATGTCAGATGTAATTGAATATAAATCTTGAGGATATTGTAAAAGTTTTGTTTGATAGAAAAAGACATTTAGTTTATAATATCTGGTATATTGCAGCAGATTATCTATTTGTTTGAGAAACTGCACCTGTTCTATGTTAATATGCAGACTAAACTAAAACTCACAAAATATTTTACAGGAAGTTGAGACACATGGGTTTATGCTTTTATCCCCCCCCCCAACACCACCACCACCACCTTGTCTATCACTCTGACCTAGCTTTTTCCTCCATTCCTTTTTCAGCACCCTTTCCTTATTTTTGACAATTTGTAAAATTGCAATCTTAAGGGAAAAGTGTAATCTTATGTAGTTATCTTAATTGCATATCTGATGAAATTTCAGTCTTATCTGCCAAGATGACCCTTAGAGTCTGATGGCTTCTAATTGATGCTACATGCTTCTGATGAGAGTTTTTCTCCTGATTGATACAGAGCTTAGAGTGGACATCTGCAGGATCAATAAAGGCGAAAATTGATTTGAGAAGAGGACTGGAAAATGGGGATTTTAATGGTGTTTGTAAGACTGTACAGTGATAATGATATAATTCCTTTTCCATCAGTGCGGAGCCCAGTCATGTGAGATGAACCGATAAATATGCCCAGTTCCTGGTAATGACAAAAAAAGCCCTTACTACATCTAAATCTTCCAGACAAACAAATGTTTTGTCACACAGAAATGTACTGAACGAAACTGTATCACATAGGTTCTGATGATGTACCATTGAGTTTTTGGTGGTCTGCTGAAAGGTAGATGCAATTTAGAAAACGAGCTACAATTTCATGCTTGAAATATAATGTGCAGCAATGGGGAAGAAAACAAAGTAACTGATGATTTTTGCAGATTTCCATAGAATTTAATCTTGAAATATGGCTAATTTATATCAACAGAGAGCTTGCCTTACCAAAGAACTTGTTGATACATGGATGCAGTGTTTTATATTCTTGTACCAGTTGCTACAAGCTTTGCTAGTAGATTCCGTTAGTCTTTTAATAAAGTCGGTGAGAGATCTATGAAGTGCAAAGATAGGGTTTCAGAAGTTCCCAGAAGGTCTATGAAAATTAATTGCTTCTAATTTGTCTGCTGCACATTTTTTGACGCTCCCTGTCTGCACTTAGCCAATGACAACAGCTGCAACCTAGAATCTAGTAATAGTTTATTATCAGGGCACAACCTTGGGTGCTTAGTAATTAAAATTCTTATGTTTCTGTCAGAGTCCCTTGGTGAGGAATCTCATTTATTTTTGTCAAAGAGGTGCATATCTTCTATGGAAGACTGGTATTCTTGGGAGGTTTTTAGGTGGTCAAGTCAATACCTTGGTATGTTTGAAGTCATTTGTCAAGTTGTATTACCACCAGAATCTGGGAGAATTTTCAGTGCCAGCTTTTAAAACTTGTTTTCCAAGGAGCATGGCACTGACTTCCCTCGCTATCTCTCAAACATTTGGATGAAGTTTAGGATCTATTTAACCCAAATTAACCTCTCTCAAAATTTTGGATTTGGTAACAACCTGATAACAATTTCTTATCACTTTTATTGTTTGATTGTTATCAATAAAACCAGTTTTATTTCTAGTGTGTCTCTCGTATACTGTGGGAGGTCATTAAAACTTTAATATCAACGTCATTCTATTTTATCCCCATCACCACAGTTACAACCCAAAATAGATTACGGTTATACAAGTAAAGGTACATCTTTTCAAAGTATAATTACTAAACTTTAAAATTTTATTGAGCCAAAAGATACTGTTCCATTACCTTAACCATTTTTCCACATGGGACCATACAGGAATGAAAATAATAGAGAAGACTCACTCAATAAGTTACTGCATGAAAACATTGAAATGTCTGCTTTCTTGAAAGTATGGCAATTTCAAATATTTTCAGTTTGTATCTTTGATCAAAGTTGACTGTTTTTCTAGGAGTCATTGACCGAGATAATGAACAAAATCATGTAGACTCTTGAAATTGTATTTGAACTCGGTGGTTTACATGCAGAAATAGGTGTCTTGCATAAATTCTTAGGATTCTAATGCTATTTTAAAGAGTTTATCGCCTTTATAGATGAAATTAGATTGCATTGATAATCAAGATGGTGGCGTGAAGCTGTCATTGATAGCATTGCAATAAAAAATTTCTTTAGATATTGAGTATTGCATCTCTGCTGGGAATTTGAGATACAGTTACTGCAAACAAATTTGAACAGCAGGGCTTGCAATTTGGAAAATTTGATATTTTTAAAAAAGAAATAGATAAAGAAATACTTCTGCAATAAAATTTTGTTTTAATTTAAAAACTTGCAGACAAAGCACATAAGATTCAATACACGGGGTACAGAATTTGAATTTTATCTTTCAGTTGATGCATGAATAATTGTTGAAAATGTAAACTTCTTAGGATTTTAAGTTTCTTTGACTCTATAAATCATAATTGCAGGAATAGAAAAGGCCAAGACATGCCTCATTATTCATTACTTGGATAATATTTAAATAATTATATCTTCTGTAATTATAAATAGCATCAAAAAGATGTTTGTAACGATATCTATTCTAAAATTTTGTTCTCACATATATTTTTATAAGTATAGAATATATACATCAGTAATAACCAGAATTCATGAAAATGTTGCCCTGTTTATCCTGTCTCATAAAAATAATGTCTCGTGAAAGTTTGGTGATCTACAGTTATTGAGTATATATACAGTAAATCTGTAAATATTTTTAGGTACATTTTTGAAATATTATTTGCAGAGATACTGTTTTGAGATCCTGTGAATTAAATATGACTGTTTCATTGCATCCATCATCAAAACTAGTACCATACACCTTAGTCACCTTTAAAAGACGTGTAGTAAATTTGTCACAATCTTTGTCCAATTTTGGGTGGTATGCCCACTATTTATGACAGACAGATGCTATTTATCCTTTGCAGATATGACCATCCTTAAATGAACCTCCTTATAAAGTGTTCAGTAAATAGGGCTAAGAATTTACCAGCTAGCTCATAGAAAACTATATTTTCTTTGAATTTCTATTTAATTTATTAAACATGAAATATTTCAAAACTATAAGCAGTAGACAAAGTTTCAAAAAGGAAAACTGAGTACAGCTGTATAACAATTGTAAAAATAGAAATTTATGTGTTGGGATAATTTAGTATTATAAATATAATCTATAGCTATGGTATTGTTGTCTTGCATTAAATACATGTCACTGCATGTCTGGCTTTGTAGGAAATTCCGAAATAAGAAAAATATATAGTCAAAAAAAAAAATATGATCATAAAATTGTCATAAAATTGAAAATTGATATTAGAGGGAGATCTGACATGTGAATCCAAATATATATTGCATGTCAGTTGGCATTAACAAATTGACATAGAAATAATACTTGTGTGGCTTTGCAGAATGCTGGTTTGTAAACAATCTTCAGGAAATGTTATAAAATATTCATATCTTGCCTGGGAAATGGATCCCTGGTTTTTGCTTATAACAAAAATATTGCAATAACTTAGATTATGTATCGACAGTTCCATTTATCAGCTTTGTATTTCACCTGTCAAGGAGATTTCAAATGTAATAAAACAAGAAAAATGAGTCAACAGAGTAGAGATTGCTCTTGCTATCTCATTATTGACTCGGATTCAGCAATGTGTACGACTCCCCAAAACAGAATTTAGTAAGCACTGGCATAAGATCATTTTTTGTGCAAAACTTCAATAGGACTCGTTCAATATTTTTGTCTCATTAATGAAACTTTTTTTTTTGAAATGAATTCAGTTCCCTTGCTAATAGTTTCTTTTCTATTCTTTTGTGCGGTTGGAAAATAGGAAGGTCTTTGACGTTAAAAAGTTTCTCAGCGGGTTCAGGGGTTCTTGTTAGGCAGCCCTCTATGCTAAGTGCTGTAGTCAAATCTTTGGGGCTTTGTCAAACCTATTCACTACGGTAAGAAATATCAAACCGACTTGTCAAAATGATATTTGGATGCAATTTTAATAATTTGCAGATGATTAAAAGCTTTCAGCTTAGTAGTCCTAACTGACATTTCATATTGTATTTTTTTTCTCATGTGTGCATGACTAAATTAATATAGCAAGAATGGTTTGCAGAGTTCCTAATGGCTGTTTTTTTCTCTCTCTCTTCTGGTTTTCTGAATTAGTAGTTTAAACAAAAATCAACTCATATACATTGTTTTCTCTTGATGCTGAGAATTTTTTTAAAGTTAAATCAACAGAGGTGTTTTTGATGTAGATTAATGTTTTCAAACATTTATAATTTGAGAACTCTCGATTAACGTTTCCTCCATATATTTTGTCTAGTCACACATGGTGATACACTCTTGAGGGCTATGTTGCATGCCCTCAGCAGATTTAATCAAATTGATCTGCAAAGAAGTTGAAGAATTCCACACTTAATTAAGTTTTGATTAGAGAAAAAAAAAATAGATTTCAAGTCCAAAGTGTGAGGGGGAAGGAGAAATAAAGAGATAAGTCTGCTAACATTTCTACTATCATGGCGACATCTCTGTTAATGTGTTAATAAATTCAAACATCTAGGATGCTACAAATTTGATATCCCATGGGGCTTTGAATCAATTCCCATGATGCCTTTGAAGTAGAGAAAGAGCCAGATCAATTGAATTGTTTCAATATTTCACTCTTCCACTGATGTTAAATTCATAAAATATTTTACAGATAGACACCAAAACCAGACCTTATTCATGAAACAATTTTTCAAGAGAGTTTTTCATTTCCATTCCATATAATTATTATGAGTTAAACATCAACTATATTTTTGCAAACAAATTATTTATCAGAAATAAAATTAAAATTTAATGGAAGAGTAGACTTATTTCATTGAAATGACCAGAGATTTGGATGCAAAAAAAAAAAAATCAAGTCTATGAAGATGGAAATAAGGTGAATTAAAAATTTTATTTCTAACACTGACGACATACAATTTATCTGGTAATTTGAAGTTTCTCTTTGAGAAATTTGATATAGTTTTGAATGCTGAAAAATTAATTCGCACATCTGGTCAGGATGCAAGAAATTGATTTGAAAATCTTATATACATGCTTCATATTTCCACTGTACTATGTTACTTATGGTTCATTGATAATTTTTTCATGAAAACACCCATCTTAGTATGTTTAACTGTCAGGCACCTTGTAGGGGGTCCTAGTAGAAGGAGTGAGCATGTGGGGGTTTTATGGTCCCCCAACATCTGCTAGCCACAGGGCTGTGTAAAAAGTTACAGCCATTTATCATATTTGTGAATTTGTTATCAGGTACCATATGGTTTCTAAGACCTTTGCAGTATATGATTATTCAACAATTAAAAATGTTTATGAAAAATAATTATAAGTACCGTTAAGTTTATATTTGAAGACCTGCTGCTAAATTTTTGTTAATGCATTTGAGATATTGTTATGATTACATCTGTTTATAGTTATCTAATTCAAATACATGCTATGTATTGCAACATACACATTGTACAAGTAGCTTGTCGGCCTATTGCAAAGGAGGAAGGAAAAAAAAAATCTTTATTCGCTTTTACATGGAGCTTTTAAAAACATAAATAGACATTCCAGCAAGATGAAAATTCCATTAGATGCTAGAAAGATGGGTGAAATAGGTCTTTTGAATGATGAGTAATCATTAAAAGCAGCAATGAGAAAATTAGTTCATTGGTAAAATGTAATGTTTGTAAATAGTAAATGAAACTGAGACAACCATTAGGGCTGACTCTTGTTGGGAGGAAAAAGACAGGAAAACAGCATTTGCTTGATGAATAATGTCTACACTAATGTAAGAAATAAAAAAAATGTTCAATAACGAACTTGTGGTTTGGTAGAAAAAGGCTATTTATTTACAAAACACGGGGGCAGTACAGAAATAGTGGGAATGAATTTGTTATTTCAAATATGATCTATTTTGGAATCTTTTTATGATCTAAAATTAAGTTATATCTATAGAAAGATTTACCATTCACATTTGTAAAGTATTGGCTGTTTAATTGCTACATGTATGCTGTTCATGCAAGCATGCAAGGCAGGTATAAATTGTGTGCAGTTGTATTAAAACATGCAATCAAATAATTCTGCTCTCATTAAACAGCATGCAATACAAAAATACTCTAGCTGTGATCAACATGAAAATTATAGCTATAGTCTGATTAATACAAAAATCTCTTTGATTGACCAAACTTAGATAGAAACTTTGAAGTGTCATGTTTTCTCTGTTAAACTTTTTCAAACATGAGAATCCACATGTAGGATTCTTTTCTTATTATTTTTAGGAATGATTGATCATGCCTGCAAAAAATACATGTCAGCTATCAATCAAAAAAGAGCTATCTTGCAATTTTTTTTTCACAACAAATGTATTTCTGGAGTAATGTGTTTTGTTTTTGTTTTTTTTTAACTGTCAACAGCTGTTATCTTGTGTATTGTCTCAATGTACGACTGTGAGCCAATTCATAATGGCCTGACAAACGGCAATGTTTGGTCTCCTTGTGACATGGGTATAACGACACTAATCACCCTACAGGCTACAGATTAATGGCTGTTTTCACAAATTGTCATCTTCTTCCAGAAAGACACAAGGTGCACTACTCATCCATCAGTGCTTCTCTGGTATTCTGGCTCTTACAGAAATAGTTGGATGTTTTGAAAATCAAATGAACCTTGGGGGAATTTTGAACATATATGTTCGTGTATTTATCATCTGTTTGTTTTGATATGAACATACATGTTCTTTTGGGTTTTTTTCCCCTACTATCGTCCAGCTTAGAAGGAAAGGGAAAACAATAGAAAATACCATTACTTTCAGGAAAGATGCATGACTTTGTGTAAAAGCAGTTACTAGGCTCAAATGTGGAATCGTCTTGTACATGTTGGAAATATTTTCCAGCCCCAAGTGGTGTCCACTAGCCCATAAACTATATTAAATCAAACTGAAAAGATGAGGGGGATATTCCCAGATTTTCTTTATTCTTATTCACTATTTCTATGGTCTTTATTAATCTTTAGAAAAAGATTTTGTTTAATATCTTTTAACTTTCTTTGAATAAAAAAAGGGGGGGGGGGGGGGGGTCACATGCCCAAGAAGTAGGAAACCATCACCTCACCCCCGCTCTTCTTAGTTATAGAAAGAAAGCTTAAATTGCTAATTAAGAAAAAAACAACAACTTAAAATCTCCTACAAATTCATTTATATAATTAATTCCACAATTTCTCATGCTCTTCCCATGATGGCTAACTTTTCCCATGGAATTTGGAGTACTATTTTGTCTCCTGCAAAATCTGCTTGGAGTGTAAAGTAAGTTCAACCCCGCTTAATAAGCTTCTTCATATTTTTAAATTAGCTAGTTTTCTTCACTACAAAAGTAAGAAAATATAATTATCAGGGGCTAAATATTTCACTCAGATTTCGCTTTGCCCTCGGCCTGCCTCTCAATTAGCTGACGTTGTTTATTTTGTAGGTTTTTTGGGAGTTTTACATGGTTTTAATTGAATAAACCGCTTCATCTTTTTGTTCAAAGAATTTTGAACGCAGTTGCTGGAATTCTTCTTTGTCCTGTGATGCGTCTTTTTCATGGGATCCAATAATCTTGTATTTTACTCATTCTGTGGGCTTTGAAAGATTGAGGCTCTTCTAATGAAAATTCAGTAATGGTGTAAATTCAATGAGAGAAGTTATTAAACTGCTGTGCAGGTTACTAACAAGATTTATGAATGCTTCAGTGGGTCTAGAGGACATTTTTATATTAGTTATTTGCAGACTTAAGAATGGACAGTGTATCTTTGACATGATGAAGTCTCTGCTGCTGTTGCTGTAATAGGACCACAAACTGATTGTTTGAGTACTTGTATGAAAAGTAAAGGTTCAAATGTTACCAAAGTCAATAAAATTATTAGTGAATTTTAATTTGGTTAAGTTGGTTCAAATACATAAATCTGCATTTTTTCCAATGCTCACTCAATAGTTCGAGATCCATATATCTCATGCAAAATTTGTAAATTTCATTGATCTTATTTGTCAATGGAAAAATTATGACTATTTTGGCCAGGCACTGGTATAATTTGTATTTGTTCATGCATAGCTAGATTTATAAAATATCATAAAATATTGAAATATTTTGGATGTTTGTAAATGCACATAGCTGCTATATTGTGGGCTATATTGGTTTTGTTTTACAGAACTTTGCATGTTGAGGTATCAAAATAAGTAGCAACTGCAATAACAGAAAAGATCCTAATATTTAAGCAAGTTAGAAAAATTCATCTCAATCTATAAACCCTTATCTGAAGTCTCTGACAATACTGTAGACAGTCTGTGACGAGACTACTGGATTAGCCTGTAGATCTTCTTTCTGAGGAAATTTTAGGGCCCCCACCTCAAGATGCTTGTACTCTTTAGTAATTACTCGCTTCTTCTGTCTGTCTGTTTGTTTGTCAACACTTTCATGTGTTGTTGAGTATCTTTCAACCTTACAGACTTCATAATACCTTATTGCTGGATAATAGCTATAGTTGAAGATACTTTTAGCTATATTTAGATCAAGTAGTCAAAGACGAAGGTCAGAAATTAAACTGATTACATGTACATTATATCTTTTCAATTACATATTTATGTGATTTGAATCATATTTGATGGCATACATTTCTTATCCATTAGCATAATAGGCAGAAAATGGTTAGAGGAAAATACTTATAGCTTTGGGGTCTCTTACAAGTTTCAAAAAACATCCAAGCTACAAACCTATAAATTAAAGCAAATATGTAAAAAAAAAAAAAAATAATGGTGTAAGTTTTAAAGCTTTTATTCAAAGACTATACAAGAGCAACAGTCTCATCTTCAGTTTCTAGGTTGCTATGTGAGAGAGTGCATTCTTCGTAAAACATGGTTTGAATACTTTTTGGCCTGTTAAAAAACCACCCAGTTTTTATTGCAGTGAAGATTGTTTCTGAAGAATGTTGAGCTTGATTAATATAATATGTGATGAATTAATTCTTGTATGACTTGAATTAAGAAATGGCTACTAATAAAGGAAATTGCTAGCATGCCTAACAGCTAATGTTTACCCTCCTCTTTCTAATCTGGTCTTGTTTGCAACAAAGATCAAACAGCAATCAGGCATTTCTTGAGAAAACATGATGTGCTGAAGAGTTAAGATTAAAAGCATTTATAGACACCTTCATGTATTGAATCCTTGTATCAATGATAAACCATTTGTTTTATGTTCTTTAACTTATTTAAAGCATTTAAGGTTTTGGTAAAGTTCATATTAAAATGATTTGGGGAATATGGCTAAAAATTAGTGAAACTAGAAATTTTATAAATTCTATCATTTTTTTTTTAAATTTAGATTATAATGAAGTCCAGTTTGATCATAAAGAGATTATATAACCTGATAACCTAAAAATAAAATTAGAGGAAAAAAGCTTTAAAATTTCAGCCATTTAAAAACAAAAACAAACAAAGCAAAAACAATATTTAAAAAAAAAAGAAAAAAAAAATTAAAAAAAATTATGTAACCCAAAAAGGGGGAGAGGAAGAAAAAATCCTGCATAGTGATTCGTCACCTTGAACATGAAAATATTGAAAAACAGCAAGAAATGAACAAATATCAGCCCGCAATGAAGTGTTTCTAATTTAAGTACACATGCATAGAGTGAGAATACATGTCTTGACAGTTTCTCTGTGCGGACGTGTGGAAAACCTCAAGTTGTCAGATCACTTAATTAACAAATTCAGCTAAGTGGAAATTCATATATACAAAAAAGTACACCAGAGTTTACACAGATTGTCTGTTCTTTTGATTTGTTGAACCATATTACTCTTCAAATTAGAATGGTCAAGTGATTTTGTTATCTTGATGAGAACAAATATGTCATTTTTAGGTGTGTTTGATATCAAAAAAGATTTTTGTCATGTTATAGAAATTGCTTGCTAGAAATATTTTTTTTGTTTCAAAATTTTATCTTAGAAATATTACCTCCTCTAGGTAGAAAATTTATAAAATTAAATCTGGGTCATATTAGCATTATTGAAATAAATTTAGATGAATGTTATTGTAATTGTTCTGAGTGGATGCTGAAGAAAATTGTATTAATTTGAGAGAATTTGAATTGCTAACAAAGTGGAGGGATCAGTCGCACTGATAAAGCAGGGAGATTAGCAACCAAAAAGTACATTTTTGAAATTTTCTGATTGCCTAATATGTAAATAATGCCGATAAGATCAGTCAAACAGCCACAGAACACTTGAAAATTTCAGTCCAACACACTAGATATCCAATAGTTTCTTTCAGCAGTCTGATTAATGAACAAGTTAGATAAATTGATTGAAAACAAATAACTAGGGTGATTGTAGGATTGTGTGGCAATCAACTTCAGCAAATGCTTGCCGTGTCTGTCTTCACAGACAAGTTTTAACACCTGTAGTACAAGAAGAACTGATTAAACTGTTAGTATAACTAATTTTTCTGCACTACATCAAAGCTTGAGAGTGTTTGATTGTGTTTGTAAATATTCTTGAAGACCCTTTTTTTCACCAAAAAGTAGGTCTTGAAAAGAATCATTTTCAAAAGATGAGAAGAAAGGCAAACTTTGTGTTTTAATGATATTGATCTTGTGGAAGTATTTGCTATTTGTATATCTGAACTTTGCATCTCGTTAGAATGATACACCAAAAAAAATGATGGATTTAGCAAGATTAGAAAAATAAGAATTTTTGATGAGAAAACAGAGGAAGTATGTATATTCATGAGCTCTTTGAATTGGTTAGAACAGAAATATAAATACAGAGTATATATTGTCCTAGTCATGTAAATGTTTATCTTTGTGGATTCCTTAGGAAGGATGTAAATGGATCTGTTGAAGGTGAATGTTAAAGGGTCGCTCTTTGATGTCTAAGGTGTGAACTTCTTCTACTTCTGAATGTGAGTAAGAGAATAAACAGAAAAAAAATCATCCTCATTCAATTTTATCTTGTCAGAGATAAACAGGACTGCAACTGATACAAGTGGTGATACCTACCTGTGTGTTGGGAGATGGAAAACAAGGGGAGATAAGTACAGATGGGTATGTTGAGATCATAAAATACCTCTAAAATTTGATTAATTGAACCAGTTGGAAACCTCCATGAGATAAGTGATTAAATAGCTGTGTGACTTGTTCAAGATGGTTTCTTTGCATTGTAGATTGAAAAGTATAATGTCATACCCAGTTATACCAAACTTGATTTGAACAGTGTGTATAATCATTTCTAATGTTGCAGTTGACTTTTGGTTCTCTTACCTGGGACAAAGTGAAAGAACCCAATTCTTAATAGCAAACAGAAATTCAGAAGTGAAGGATTTTAAAGGGTTATGTTTTGTAAAACTTGATCTGTAACCTTTTTGTATGCGTGCGAGATTCTAAAATCTAGTACTATGCAGATGAGCAAAAATGTTCATGGGCCTCCCAGATTTGACTATATAATGCAAAGCTGCGTTTTTCCGGAGCCATCATCAGCCTGCACTGTAACTGCCAGGGGACTACTGTGACATCACAAATATATTCCACCACAGTACAGGCAGTCTTTAGTCTTGTATAGGAGGTTTATGGCCAAAAATTCAGAGGAATTCCCCTTATATTAATTAATAACATATGGACATTTCAATATATAATAAAAAGGTTATTGACTGAAAATTGGGAAATATAACTATCCTCCGTTGATACACAGCTGCAGACCTTACAAGCTTTGTCGGTTTTTTCTGGACAAATAAAAATGTCAGACAGGCATATTTACCAGTATTCAGTCAATAACATATATTTATAAGTAAAATTACAGTAAATATAATCATTTAATGATAATTTTTTCATTGTATTGTCGTCATAGATAACATAGGTATGTTGCCCAATTGTCGTAATAATTCAATTTGTATCTATACTTTGTGTGATCTATGACAACAATGCTGCTGCAGTTCATAAAAATGATTATATTCAATAATGCTTAAAAAGTAGAACAGATTATGAAAAACACAGTACTAATGTACATTTAGAAGTGAAAGAACCCAATTCTTAAGAGCAAACAGCAATTTAGAAGTGAAAGGATTTTAAAGGGTTATGTTTTGTAAAACTCGATCTGTAACCTTTTTTGTATGCGTGCGAGTGATAATCCAGACCCCCCAAAAGACGTAAGTCATATGTAGATTTTTTGCTAGTTTTATTAAATTTTTTTTATGCAGCTGCAGATGCAAAGTAATAAAAGTCTGTTTGCCAAAGGGCATTTACCCAATTGATATTTTTATTAAATTACAGTATTAAATTAAATTTATTGGATTTATATTGTCATAAACATGACAATAAAATGAATATGAACGAGAGTTGAATTTCAGTGAATATTGTACATCTTGTTGTTGGAGGGGTATCGCATAGCAAATGATTACAACACATTTCCCCTTATGTTTTAGGCTGATGGCATTACTGATAAGGTATGTAAATGATGTAACAGGAACTACTCACATTTTTGCAAATTGGAGAAATCTTGAACATCTTCCTTTCTTCAGTGGTCGTGTCATATAGATTTTATTACCGTAAATTTGGGTCTTTTAGGATAGATGAAGGGGAGATAAGCCAATGTTTTTAGAGCCCTCTCGGCAGGAAATCATTGTGTTTCATCATAATTTTGTCATTGCGAGACAGCTGCAGTGATAAAGCGTGCTTAGTGGAGGTTTCTAATATCGAACACATCTGAACAAGTTATAGACCTATGATCCAGTGCAGCTTCATAAAATTGTGCAATTAAATTCTTGTAAAGTTGTTAAAAATAGGATTGGTAGAGAAAACAGACACTAAGGTCTAAGGAATTCAGGATATTAACTTTTTTCACAGAAGTGAAGTGTCCAGAAAAAAAATTTCAGGAAGACGGCAAATTTTTGCTGCTCTTCAAATGGCCCATGTGTCCATATGATTGAATGAATTGAACATTATATACAGGCAACATGCACAGCACCTTTTTAATGTTTTATATGTTTTCCAAACTCCCACCCAAAAGATGAAAAAGGGAACAGATGGAAGTAAATGTAGAAGTGCTTGATCACTTTAAAGAATTGCAAAAATTTCTTGGTGATGTGCTAAATCAAAAATTCTTTTTCAAGTCATGCAAGAAGCTCAAATGCAAAACAGAGAAAATGTGTTTCATTTAGCTGTCTCTTTTATACCATACAGATGTAAGAGTATATTATTTGATTAAATTGTTTTCCAAATGATGGGCAACAACGGGTCTGCTGCTGTTCTACATTATAATTTGAAAATTAAGTAGATTTCCTCTCCATGTTTTGGCAGTCAGACATGTTTCATCACTTTAAGTGTGTACCTTTCCCTATTGCCACATTTACTCTGTCACCTTTTTAACATCTTTTAAATTAAATTCACATCAGAGAGTAGCTCCAGCAGAACAAAAGCTGGCAACACTTCCTGTTTTCAATTGAAATTTTAGGAAGCTGCTTCAAGTTTTTAAATGCTTTCCCTCAATAATAGTTGATTCTCTATAGGCCAGTAGACTGCATCTGGCATCTCTAGAATAGAATTTTTGTTCAAATTCTTCAATCAGTTTAACAAGATTTAATTAGAAGGGGTGTTTGAAAAAAGAAGCTGCGTAAAAATTATTGAAAATTGGGGTATTTATTGTTAGAAGCGTGTCTTGCATACTGTCGCCTGAGACCACACAATGGGTCAGAGTGTGCTATCAAGAAGGCGCTGCCAGTG
Organism: Saccostrea echinata; assembly: GCF_033153115.1. Classification (NCBI taxonomy): domain Eukaryota; kingdom Metazoa; phylum Mollusca; class Bivalvia; order Ostreida; family Ostreidae; genus Saccostrea; species Saccostrea echinata. The sequence continues at coordinate 9,384,423 of NW_026889774.1, forward strand.
CAATGGTAGATCACTTACAAAGGAACGAATAATAATACCAGTACCTCTTTGTACATTGATTGTTCAATGAATCTATAATGGACTTCATCCTACCATTTTAGCTTCATCAAAAAAGGAGATATAAAAATGTTGCCAAACTCTGTTTATTTGAGGTACAAAATGAAATTTTTAAGGGAAAGGGTAAATTAGGGTTGTAAAAATTGAGAAAAAGGGTGTCAAACATAATGAATGACAATTTTCAGGGGCTTTGTGCAAAATCCAATCTGCAATCTCTTGTCAATGGAATACAGATTTGTGAGGAAAGTAGACAGATTTTTGTTGATTTAGGTGTTAATATGGTGTGCAGATGGTCAGTATCATGACCCTTAGTGTCCTGGGTGACCAGTGGTCATTTTCAGGGTGCAAGCCCAGACAGGAAGTTCTATTGCAGTAGCCATCTCTCATAGAGTCATTGTGACAGTTCATTAACAAAAATCAGCTTAATTTTCTCCAGATAATGGGCTGTATAAATGTTAATGTTCTGGTCAAGTACCTTCATTAAAAGTTTTTTCTCCTCCTAGGGGTTTCTCTTTTGGATGATGTACTTTTGAAGGAGCTTTGGGGATTTGTTAATTTGGCATTGCAATGTTATATGCCTAAAAAAAGTTAAGAGATTAAAATTTGGTTCATGGCTATTTGGGCACATTGTTTTGGGATGCCTAAGTTTTAGGAGAAAGTCATGATTAATGAAAAGGGGTTATATTCAGTCACACCATTGAAATGAGAACCCTCATTTAAGAGATGCATAGGGCATTCAGATATTCATGAATACTCAGTGAAGTTTATTAATTCTGATGCACAAATCCATTGAAATTCATTGATCTTAGTGCCCACAGCATGCAGTGCGTGAAATTTAATGCAAACTGTATAGAAAGAATGTATTGTCTTATTTATTTTCATTAACTTTACATTGCTGTATTTTTGAGAATTGGCACATGTAGGAAGGGTGAAATGGAAAAAGGTCCAACTAGCCAAGGAGCACTAATTTCTTCATCTTTTTTTTTATATTGTAAGATAAATTTGTCATTTTGAATTGAAAATAAATTGCAAAAAAAGTGTCTCAAACACAAGATCCATGAAAACAGAAGATTAGGAGGCAATAAATTGTAAGAGATACATGTATTGTTTCCACCTGTGAGGTACTTGGGTTTTTTTTGCTCATTTTTTCTGCTTCTCACACCTCCAGAAATTTGAAGAGGTAATTTGAGCAGTTGATTATTAGGAGTGACGTAGCAGACGTTACAAAAGATTACAGATGCTTCCTCAGCTGTCCTGTCATTAGTGCAACCTTTTGATGTCGACATAGAACAATAAAGACTATTCTTTTAGTGTTTTTCTTCTTTATGATGTTGAAATGCTATACTTATGTAAAAAATATAATCTCTGGGGAAAGTGTGATCCTTAGGTTGTGGATAAAAAATAGGAAGGATGGAGAAATTAAGTGAAGGACTAGAGGTATATACATTGATGTGTGTGCAATGGTTAATTGTCACATCTGGCTGTAAATAATATTGTTTGTTGTTTGATGATCTTATGGATATTTGTGAGCAATAAATAGTCCGAGCTGACAGAAAGTTGAGCAATCTGTCATGTTTTTAGCATCTTGGTTTGGCAGAATGTCATCCAGAGGTGTTGGAAATGGAGGGGTGGATCAAAGAAACAGAAAAGGGACTGTCACCTTGTTTCTTTATTGTTCATTAGCTGATGTATATGAAAGACATCCATGTAATATAGTTAAGAAATGGGCAAAACATGAAACTAAACTCAAGATTATTGTGTTGTATCTTTTTTTCAGATAAAAATTTCAAATATATTGAGAAATATTGTCAAGGAATCTTGCAATCTGGTCCAAAGCAATATTTTACAAGTAAATGTTAAAATGATTTTGAATTGTCAGAATATATATTTATTATATCTGAAAAATCTTAATTTGATAAATTCCCTGGAAAACTTTACACTGTTAAACATTTTAAAATTGAAATTATAATACATAATTTTTTTTTTTTAATCCTCAAAAAATGTTCACCCTACATAGACTCTACACATTACATTGACAAAGTCTGCACCCTCACTAACTCCTGTACATATAGAATATATAGATTTCTGAATAAAGAGAGAAATATCTATGAAACACTACTATAAACATGCCTATCCAGAATTCATATTTTTGACAAATGTTTATGGCTTTTTTATCCAGCAGAGGGCTAATAGAGGAATCAAGGCTCCAGCAGGGGTGTTTGAATTACCAATAGTCTTTATGAGTCAAGGGAATAGTTAGTACTGGCTCAACCTGCAATTTGAAACTAATGACCATAAAACCTTATCATGAATATTAATCTGTAAAAATCGGCTTTCTTGCATAAGATTTCTTATGGATAAGTTTTGTTTGCCATTCTTCATCCAACTTAATTCAGTTGAAGAGGAGTGCCTTTTATGGAAGATATAAAATTTCCCCGTAAATAAGAAAGAATTTTTAAAGTTGACAAGAAGACCCAAGGAGATCTCTTCTGGTAAAATGGAAAACTTTGTTCTCCCTCTTTGAATTTTATTTCCCTGCAGTGAGAAAATGTTCAATTTAGTATGGCCATAAATTATGAGCATGACTTTTTATTAAAGGGAGATAATCTATGAATCGTGTGCAGGGGTTAAATCTAAGACACAAAGACCTGTAACAGAACACGATTGACTCATAATTTTAATCCATTATAAGAGTAAACAAGTTTACAAAGACTGATTTGCAGGGTATGTTGGCATTATAACGACAGTGTTTGTTCTTTGGTCAAATGATCCCCAATTCCACATAGCCCTCCCGCAGGCGTTAAACTTTTTCACTCCCATCAATGTCATGGCTAAAACAAGATTTTGAGGGCACGTACAGGTAATATACCTGTAATCAGAAAAATATTCCCCTTCTCGTGGGGAGTGTAATGGCATTTCCATTGAGAATTGACAAAATTGTCTATAAGGAGACTGAAAGATGATACCGCTTGAAATTAAATCTCGATTGAAAGATGATTGAACTGTTTATCTTATTGATTAATGGGGCATACATCTGATTTATAAGCTCTTATTGACTGGATTTGGGATGTTTGAAGAGGGCCTTTGATAGAAGATGGTATATCCTTTATATGATAAGAGATTAAAATCAGACACTTCACTTTTTACATAAGCATCTTTCTTCAAGTTAATATTCTTATGAGAGAAGAGGAGAATATAATATTAACTTGGAAAATGACAGTAATACCTAGTAGATAGTCGAGCTTTCACATATATAACTTGAAGATTTTCATTGTTTTTCATCACCAATGCTTTTGATCATTTTCACATTCTGCTCCAAAAGATGTATTTAGTTTCCTACTACATATGTTACATTCATCAAACTATTGGCTATTCCAGTCACATTTTACATATGAAATAAGAATACTTCTGAAAAACATTAATACATTAGGTTTTAATGACTTTTTGTATAGAATTCATTATACCCTTTCATTTGACATTTTAATGATGATGCCTTGTGTTTGCAGTGAATATCAATGCAATATAATTATTCTGTTTCTTCATCCCATTTGACCACTTTCAATATTCATGAACTATTTCATTTTATATGTCCATTTTAGGTTTCTCTGGAGGCAGTTGGAATCTTATTGGAAAACAATTCTAGGCTCTTTTGGGGCCTATGAATGTTGTCCAGGCTATCAGTTGACCACTGACTAAGTTATAAACATTCTGATGGTTTTATTAGCAACAAAGTATCTTAGTGTTATTGGCCTGTGATGTCTGTGACAGATATTATGACCAATTGTTGTCAAATTTGGCAGCAATATAACCCTGTCTGCTTTTGTCTAGCTTGTTCTTAATAGTGAAAATAAAGTCCTTTTTGTGGGTGTATGAGAGAATTCTGACTCCATACTAATGCTTTTCTTTCTGTTAAATGTTGTCATATTTCATTTTTACTCTATCAGTGACTTTATTGAAATGATTATGGTTTTGTGTTACCCATTTTGTTACCTTTTACATAGCCATGCAAAGACATTCATTTTAATGTAATTTCCTATTTCTCTCTCAAGGGCATTGCATTAGTAAAATGTATTTTTTCTGCCAAAATGCAATTTGAAGTGTTTCCTCAAGTGAGAAGGTAACAGTATTTGGAAGAATAATTTCAGGTGGCTAACCTAGGGGTCAATCTAATATCTTGTCATACAAAAAAACCTCAAACTTTTTTAGCATCTGAAGATTGCTGAAAGATTGGAAAATTGATAGATTTTCAGAGAGGTTGTTTACATTGCCTAAAGTATAGATTATGTCACTCAGGCCAAACTAAAATAACATCTTCAATCTGATGAAAAATTTACCTAAATGTAAATCCTTAATTCTGCTAGAGAAAAAGAGAAAACACTTTTCTGCCACCTTGGAGTATGTTTTGGTTCTTTTGAAAGAAAAACAGCCAAGTCTTGCATTGATGAAAGGGTATAATCTGTATAGGTAACTTTACAGAAAAATAGCCCGTAGATTCACCTTAAATACTAAAGCTTTAGAAATATAAAAGAAAAGGCCACACCTCAGCACATCATGTGGATTTTATTTCTCGGTCAGGAGAATAGAGAAAGCTTGATTAACTTCCAATGGATCAACTGATTGAGAAATTTCACACTTCTCTGAACTCATCAATGTGTGATAGATTTACCTGAAAATTGGATCAGAGAGTGAGTGCATTACAGCAAGTAAAATTGTCAAAACTATTTTTTTTTTTTTTTTTTTTTTTTAGTGATAATTACACAAGTATTTTTCTTTTTTAAATGAACATAGATCTGAGAATCTTCAGTCAAAAATTCAATTTTTGTCTCTGAGGTTGACCCTGATTCTGTGGTAATTTGTGTATTACACCAATACAGAACAATTTGTCTTCCTATCAGTAGAATTTATATTCCCCACCAAACTCAATTCACCCAGAAACTGGCAGTGATTGATATTATGCAATTGGATCTATAAAATTCCGGAAATGATGACATTTACCAATAGGTTCTCTGAATCTTCTCGTTAATACCTTCTTGTTAATGTTTGCTTTAATTGTCCTTTGGGCGTTTGGCTAAGATAGAAAATATTGGACATATTTATTGAGTGAAAAGATTCTCCATATATTCTTGATCCCACTATAATAGATAATTGTAGCAGAGATTGAAAAATTGTAGAAGGAGGGCACCTGTGATCAATCTCAGTTTTATGGTGTCAGTACTATGATGACAATAAAAGTAAATGATGTCGCAATGATTGCATCCTGTTAAACGGGTAGGTCAACCTGAAAGTTATTGTTGAAAGTAAAATTTGTCTTTGAACTGACAAGAAGTAAATCAATATATAAAGCTTCGTTTTTTTTTAACAAATTATATCTGTGTCATATTTTTAATGAATGTTTTTTATTCTTGGATTTGCAATATAAAAGGCATAGAATATTGTACGATGGATGGATTTCGAAATCATAAGGGCAGCATCTGTTCTTTTTCATTTGGATTTGTCCCCCCCCCCCCCAGGACCCCCCTCCTCCTTTTTTTTTGCATGAGATCCTTAGTGAATCTAAGAATATTTTTGACCATGCATGTAGGGTTTATAAGCTTCAGGTATACATGTATGAATTTGAGCCATCTTTTATGGTGGTAAAATTAAATAAAAGTGTTAAGTCCTTTCTGAACTCTTAATTGTAAATTAAGCTATATTGTATTTTGGAGGATTGCTCATTGTGGGTCATTCTTTACGAAAACTTGTATATTGTGCCTGCAGTATTGAGTGCTAAAATTGATATGATCAAGATGCTCACTCTTTTAGCACTCTTTCAACATCAAAAATTAAAAAGAGCCTTCTCTTCACATTTTGTGTAACAATTCATTAATTGTTTATCAAATTGTTGCTGTATTAGGTACATGAGTAATGCTGCCGACTTTTTATTAAGTCCAGAAGTTCATCTGGCTTTTAGTCTGAAGAAACGCAACGAACTTGGCCAGTGGAAGATCACTTTACAAAAAACATCTGTCCATCAGTGTTAATGCTGAAAATTACAAAAAACTCTCAAAGGTTGGAGTGTGTTTAGAATAATTGCTGTAAAATTATACCCTAAAGAACAAATTGTTTAACATGGTTTTTACATGTTCTTTCTTGACTGTCAAACTGTCTTGTGAAACAATCTGTCAAATTCCTGTAACACATTTCAAACAAGATGATTTAGGATTTTTTTCCCACACTTACTTGATTGGCAGAGATATGATGAAAATGGAATTCTGACATATGATTGGCTGGTATCAACTCTTTTCTAAGTTTCTAAGAGTTGTATTTAATAACTAAGAGTGGAAAAAAAAACCTTGCAATTGAACTTTGGACAGCAAATGCCAAAAGAGTCTTATGATATTGAAATTTAATTTTTAAAAGATTGAGCTTTGCTGATTCTATCACTTATGATATAACTTTTGAGTGACGTATCAATATTGAAGAATTTTCCCCTACCAGAATGAAGCAAAAGCAAAATGCTGATTTTTTTTCTGATAACATGATTTCCACTGTTTTAAATGTGGTGCTACGTGAAATATGACATGCCATTTTAATTTCTGTACTTGATAAACCTCCGTAAACGACGTATGCCTCATTGAGTACCTGGAACATTTAAGATTTGCAAAGAATGATCACTTATTATCATGGATGGGGGAAGGAAAATATTCAAAAAAAATTTCAATGGCTGCATGTATTTGTTGTTAAGCAAATTAAGAAAATCAAAACAAATTGTCTGTGTCTTTTTTGGTTTGTCGAATACTGAAGACATTAGTTGCTATTGCTGTCAACTGTAAATGAGTGGAAATAAATCTAACGATCTCTATCTATCACATTAGCTCTCACAGGCAATTGACCAGTAGTTGACAGGTAGGCTAGATTTTCTTGACTGCTCTCTATTTAAAATTGGTGATGAATTTTAATTCTAAGTCATGTGACTATTTCGGGGATAATTCCAGACCTGCTGAACTCATGTGCTTTTTCTAATGTAAAAGCAATAGGAGATTGCATGCAATTAATCTTTAAGAAATGTGAGAGGTAATGCATATTACATATGTTTGAATTATTTTGTCTACAATTAGGTGAAGGAAAGTGTGAAAATTTGCTTAGTATATGGAATAAAATTTGATCTCTTTGGTTTATTGAAAATAAAGGGATATATATCTCTAACAGCTTTTGGATTATTCCATTTTATTGGTACCAGTTCCTCTTTAAAAATGTATGTAGTGGCTGCAGTAACTTGAAATTTCAAATTCAATGTAAATAGGATATTTTATATAACATATGACCTTCTCTTTAAAAAGAGATGAAAACTTTTTCATTAATGCATGAATGAGTGAATGCTTAATTAAAAAAAAAATGAGCAATGTACCCTCCAAAGGTTTTATTCTATATCATAAACTTTCAAAAGGAAAATGGTAAATGGTAGGTAAAAATTCCCTTGTATGATGTACGTTGCAAAAGAGGTTGTTTAAATTTCTGATTGAAAAAGAAATGGATAAAGACTTCTGTGGTTATTGATTAAGAAAACTGAATTTCCGTGCAGTGGAAATAACATTGATAATTAAAGTAATGAGAGATGGAAATATATGGTAAAAAGGGAAATTTTCTGTTTCTGCTTAATTTTTTTTTTTGTCGGACGACTAATGCACAATGAGTTCACTATTGATTGTATGAGAAGATAAGGAAAATTACTATTGAAAAAGATGAGAAATCTTTAATTAAGTTCCCATTAAACAAGAATTGTCTTGATAATTTTAAACAAAAAAATTTTGAAATGGACACCTGAAGCATAGATCATTATATGAGTGATTTCCCTGTGACAAGTCTCTTTCATTGGAACATGCAAGAAAGACATTTGTAGCTAATGATTTCCTTATATGGACAAATGGTCGACTTGCTTTTCCTGAAAAAAAAAAGAAGAGACAATGCATCTCTATATATTTAGAAATGAGGCATCTTTATTATTGGTGTCTTTTTTTTTTAAATTAGTTCAACATTGAAATAGACAATATGCTCTACAATTTATATATTTCATACTACTTACCAAAATTGATTTTTTAATTATAAAAACTTAATTAGTAGCCACCCCCTCTCCTAATCCTAAAGAAGATTAAAAGACATCATTGATCATTATGATCATTCATGAATGAGATGTAAAGAAAATATGTTTTTCTGTTAACCCAGATTCCATAGGACACATTTTGATTCTGGAATGAACAAGTTGATCCCGAATAACTATGATACAAAGTTTAGTGCAAAGAAAAGGAAAAAAAAAAGAAGAAAAAAAATCATATCTTTTAGTTTTAAGGAATGGACAAGTAACATGTCAAGGGTGGAGTTTAAGACTTCCCAGCTGTGTATCCATATCCATAGAATCTAAAAGCCCCTGATAATTAAACCCCCTACCTTGTTTGCCATAAAATTTTTAGCATTTTTATTGAAAAAGTTCAGCTTTCATAATTATTTAAATGCATGCTTTTTTTCAATAGAGAAAAAAATGTGTCCGATATTAACAGATATTTTGTAAAACAAAGCAAAGATTTTTTTTTAAGTTTAAATTGGGGAAAATGGAAGTACTACTCCTGTTCCCTATCTGCCATATGGTTCTAGGTATGTAATATCAGATGCTGAAAAACCATGAACCGCTCGCACCAACTGAAATGGTGAGATGGACTAAAACAACTTTCTCTTATTTTTACAGAATTTGGCTTCTTTGAGTGCAATCATGCATGCAAATCATCTAAATATGCAAAATGGTGACAAAAAGATCTCATGTAAATTATGAATAATTTGTGAAACGAATGGGACATGGAAAGTGTTGCTGCTGATAATTCAGAACAATGGGTATTTTGGGTTTTGCTCAGTGCTAAGGTGACAGTCAGTCTGGTAGCGGTGCTTCACATCATTGTGCTGTAGGCATGGAACCCAAGTTTTCAGAATTTCTCAGACGTAATTTGGAGACTCAACTGATGCAAGAAAAATTCTTTTGATATTTGACAATTAACAATTTACTTTCTGAAAGAGGTGGGCAAGTGCTCTAGAATCTAAGAATCTAGTTAAAGAAGGTTGGATGTGTTAAAATGGTTCTTGTGAGAAAACAGTAAGCAATCTAAAGTTGTTAGAAAATTGTGGAAAAGTTTTTCACAGTGACGCGTTGTGTTTAGGACATGAACTTCACATTTCTGTACATCACGTCTTATCCATTATCTACACTGTACATAATCGGAGAATTAAACCCTATTTACTTCTGGGAAGATCCCGATAGATTTTTTTATTTGACAATAGTAAATGTTGTTTACAGTCTTGGTTGGAAATGTTTTATATTGCAAAAGCTTGATAAAAGTGTAAGATAAATGCGTGCTTGGATGTTTTCACTTTTTCAAAACCACTATCTTACACTGCCATTTAGAAATGAAGATTTTTGTTATTTTAGATTAGTGCAAATCTTTTTGGTGGAAAAAAAAAAGTTTGCTTGAAGATTTTTTTTTGACCACATAAATTGTGCTTATTTGAGTTGATTTAGTGATTTCGATCTTTGTAGGAACTTTACACCCTACTATTAATAGAAGAGGTTCTTTCACATCTGTCCAACAATGAAAACGATAAAACTTGTCAAGTGTTACACATGAGGTAAAAGAAAATAATACAGATACATTTAAGACTGACCAATAGCCCCATCCACCTTAAACACTTTAAACTGGGCCCTTGCTTACAACTTAGATGAGGCGAAAAATTTCTATTAGCTTGATTAAATAGATTTTCTGATTGAACTGTTACTTTGGAAAGTTGTTATGTTTATGGCTTCAGTTGTTGGCAAGGTTTCACCTTTTTATGGTAAATTTTGGTCCTTTTGTGTGATTGTGAATTTCTAGAAAGGTGGTGACATCTGACACAAGGTCATGGGAAACTTCTGAAGGCTCATAGATGTGCACGGTGAAGTAGATTGGTAGTCCATTGCTACATTGTATACAATATTTTGTAATTTTCTAAGTGCACTGGATAAACTTATAGTTTGCATGTGGTTTGAGACTTTCTCTAGTGAATGAATAAAATATGTGCAATTTTGGAATAGATATTTTGAAAAAGAGCTTAAAGTCTAGAAGAATAGGATATCCGTTATTTTGGTTAAAAATCTTTTCTCCAAAAAATCCCTTTTAAATACTTTATGAATTTTTACAGCTATTCATTTTCAAAACATTATTACTAAATATATTGGATTCTAAGAGGATTAAGATTATCAAACCTTATAGTTGATGCATCATGGGATCTTGGAACATATTTAACCCAAAAGCAGGTGACCTACTTTTTGAGTTTTGCAGCTATTCATTTTCAAATTATTTTACTTGCATATTTTCAAATGTTGTGAGGCCTAGAATCATCAAACCTTATCAGTTGATACATTTTGGGCTCACTCATGATGTGTCAACCCAAGTGTTGGTCACAGTGACCTGCTTTAAAAATGTATTGCTATATACATGTATTCATTTTCTAAGCTTATCAGTTAATTATTTTGGATACTTAGAGTAAGAATCATCAAACTTTGTGAATTTATGCATATTAGAGACTCCGAATGTGTCAACTTAAAAGAATGTCACTGACTGAGTTTTTGAATTTTGTGGCTTATCATTTTAAAATCTCTTAACCTTCATATTTTGAACACTATGAGATATTGGGTCATCAAACCAAAAATTTGATTCATCTTGAAGCTCAGGAACCAACTTTTTGAATTTTATCGTTTTTCATTGTCAGGTACTTTTGTTTAGATACTAAGAGGCCTAAGAATAACAATCCTTGTCCTTAATTGGTACATGTATGTAGTTACCTACTTATTTGAATTGATCAAAATCCATCACCAATTCTTTTTAACTTGAGCAATTAGAGGCCAATGATCATGAAAGTCTTTTACAGTTGATGCACTTTTGGGCCTTAGAATATGTGGACCCAAAAGTAAATCACAGTGACCTACTTTATGAATTTTGCAGCTATTCATTTTCATAATGTTTTAGATGCATATTTTGTGATGCCTATGATTATTAAACCTTGTCAATTAGTGCATCTTGGGGCCTCAGGGTGTGTCAACAAACAAGTAGGTCACAGTGATCTACTTTCTGATTCTCATGACAACATTTTTATGCCCCGAGATCGAAAGATCCCGGGGGTATATTGTTTTTGTCCTGTCTGTCTGTTTGTCTGTCTGTTTGTTGTTGACTTTAACCTTGCCCATAACTTTTGATTGGTTGGAGCTATGACTTTCATATTTCACATGTGTATTCCTTGTGACAAGACCTTTCTTTGGGTACCATCATATTTGACCTTGACCTTGGAGTTTGACCCACTTTAACAAAATTTTATGAGACTTTAACCTTGGCCATAACTTCTGAACAGTTGGTGCTTGGGGTTTCAAACTTCACATGTGTATTCTTTGTGGCAAGGCCTTCCTTTGGATACCAACAATTTTGACCTTTTGACCTTGACCTTGGAGTTTGACCTACTTTTGAAAAACTTTAATCTTGGCCATAACTTTTGAACAGTTGGTGCTCGGGGTTTCAAACTTCACATGTGTATTCCTTATGACAGAACTTCCTCTGGATATAAACCCCTCTGACCTTGACCTTGGAGTTTGACCTACTTTTGAAAAACTTTTCCTTGGCCATAACTTTTGAACGGTTGGAGCTAGGACTTTCATACTTCACATATGTAATCCTTGTGACAATACCTTCTTTTGGATACCAACCACTGTGACCTTTTGACCTTGACCTAGGAGTTTGACCTACTTTTGAAAAACTTTAACCTTGGGCATAACTTTTGCATGGTTGATGCTAAGGCTTTCATACTTCACATATGTAATTCTTGTGACATCACCTTCCCTTGGATACCAACCACTTTGATCCTTTGACCTTGACATTTGAATTTGACCTACTTTTGAAAAAGTTTAACCTTGGCCATAACTTTGGAATGGTTGGTGCTAGGGCTTTTATACTTCACATATGTAATCCTTGTGACAAGACTTTCCTTTGGATACCAACAACTTTGCCCTTGCCCTTGATGTTTTACTTACTTTTAAAAAACTTTACCTTTGCCATAACTTTTGAACAGTTGCAGCTAGAGCTTTCAAATTTCACAGGTATATTCCTTGAGACAAGACCTTTCTTTGGGTACCAACATTTTTTCATCTTTTGGCCTGGATTTTGACTTGCATTTGAGAAACTTTACTTTAACCTTCGCCATAAGCTGCCATACGGGGGCATCAGTGTTTCACAAACACATCTTGTTTAATTTTTTAATCTGCATGTATATTTAGAATGCCATGGCATGGAGGATCACCAAACCTAGAAAGTTGATGCACCGGCCTTGGGGCAAAGAGATGTGTTAACCCAAAAGTAGGTCATAGTGAACTACATTTTAAATTGTCAAATCTTTTTAGCTTGGATACAGAAAGACTTGTAAGATCATCAAACCCTGTCAGTTGATATGCCTTTGGGCCTCCAAACATGTTGACCCAAATGTAGGTCACAGTTACAGTGTTGAAAAATTTATCATAAGAGCATTTCAAAGCCTTTTGGCCCCTTGTAATAAAGACAAGCTGCCATTCAGAAAACCCTGATCATACAGCCTTTATTGCCTCTATCATTCTTGACAACAAATATACAAAAGTATATTCAAGACTTATGCCAGATACTTTGAAACATGATATTTGCATTCTTTAATACTGCTTAGAATTTTGGGGTAAACATGAATATTTAAAAATATTCAAGTAATGTTTCTAAGTCATATGAGAGTGAGAAGTAAGATTTTGTTGATACGAAAGTGTGAAAGTGAAGTGAAATAATTTATTGACAGGACAGTACCATTCAAGCAGCACTTTTGTGAAGCTTTTGCAATTTTTTTTTTGTATCTACAGAAATGACTAAACCTTGGGGTAGTGATGAAATTTTTACTTTTTTTTACTAAAGCAATTTTTTTTATTTATACATTTTGCAGTCACATGATGATGATGTGGTTGGGCTTCTCTCTTTACTCTTAGACATTCTGACGTCTTTACTACAATGGATGATAATTATTTGTGCTTTATCAGTTGCTTTGATAATTTATCAAAGTAACAGTTTAAAAAAAAAAGTGTAAAATAGTCAAGAAATGATCTGGCTGCTGCCTTATTACGTACTTGCATATACGAACACATCTGTCATAGATTTTCATGTTTGGACAGTCCTGTTCACTCTTTGACTTTTTTTTTGAAATGCCAGATTTATAATTGGTAGTTTCTCTGCTGATCATGTTTCATATAGCTCAGTCCTGCTGAAGGTATTGTATAGAATGTAGGTGTAGATGTTATTAGGCAGTATTTTAAGTGTAGCAATACAGTTAGAGTTCTTTTGTATGGGCAGCTGATGCAGGTCCTCTAAAGGTAAGTATAGATTTCCAAAATAATTCAGTTTACAGCTGTGTATGAAATTTTCTATCTACCTGCATACTGAAGACTAGTAAATTTTCCATAGGACTGGAAATCTTGGGAAATAACATTGTAACCTTTGATGTTAATTTTGAAAGTTTTTCAAGTTTTATAGACCATTGTAGCGCAGTCGATAAAGCACTTGCTCCATGATCAACAAGTGGTGTGTTCAAGCTCAGGATGAGACAAACCTGAACTGGATGAAAAATCTATTACGTAGCAGCTGTTCCTTTACCAAGTGCTCAGCACTTCAAAGTGAAAGTTACAGGTCTTTTGGATAAGACCTTGAAAATTAAGGCCTTGTGTCATGGCAGGTATTGGCACAATAAAGATCCCTCACTGTTCAATAGCCCCTTAGTTCCAAGTATTTAGGTCTAAATTTGAAGCCCTTCATTGGCGTACTGTAACATCTCATAGGTGTAAAATTATCATGCAAGCTAGGGACATAACAATTAACAAGTTTTATGATGTATTTATAGAAAGGCTTGGCCTGAAACATTTATTTATTGTTATGTGTACATTGTTCTCTGAGAAAGGCTTATTCTGTTCTTTAAGGTATTTTTTAGTAATTTGAGCTGTTTTGACAGTTTCCTCTGAGAAGCTGCTTATTAGACAAATTTTGGAGATGCTTAACAAAACATTTTGCACACACTGTATGGCAGATGTGCAGACAATTTTGATAAACACTGACTAAACTTACAATATTATTTTAAAGCTAATGTCAAGATGAACTGGAGTAATCAATAGTGTAAACATATTTCCATAATATTAAAATTTCTTACAATGATAAACTCCTTATAAGAGTAAATATCAAGAGATATAGTTCTGTACACTAAGCAGGAAACAACCACATACTACAGATGCTTATGAATTCAAGGACTTTTACTTCAAAAACCCTCCAAATGGTTTTATAGTTTTGAAGTAATTCTTAATCTGTTGATGCCATTTCAAGTGAAGAGGGATTGCTTTGTTTGGTCAGCGGTTTTAGGGACATATTTCAGGGGGACTTGTCCAGCCAAAAGCTTGTTTTTCCTTCTTTGCATGTTACGTCTCATTAAGTGGCTGAATTGACATTTTTTACTTCTGTGGTTTTTGACATTTTGTGAAAAAAATTGAAATACCATTGAGTCCCTGTGAAATTTGGTATAGATTGTTTGGTGTATTTTTCGTTGCATGTTAAATTATCGTATGGTGACACTTTAGCCCATTTTTCTGGTAAATAATTATGTTTTTAATTAGTTTGAAGTTTACTATATAATAAATTGGCTTTCTGGCAAACCACATGTTTATATGTACTCCATGCAAAAACTTAATAATTAAGCATATGAACTTTGTGATAATAATGACCTAGTGTCAAATGGGTTGAAAAAAAAAGTATGATAGGTCTTTTTATATTTAGAGTAGTTACTTAGGGGGAAATGGTGTGCTTTGATTTAAAAATGACATATAACATTTTTTTTTTTTCTGTGATGACATTTAGTGTTTATTTACCATTTGTCAGACGGAGACAATCAATTTATTCATGAAGAATAATGAAGGAAAATGTTTAACTGTAGTAGAAGGGCTAAGTTTTTATTGTAACTGAAGAAATGTGAATCTGAAGTGGAAAGAAACTTTTTTAAGATTGACAATAATGATTGGACCTGCTGGGATAGGAAGGTTGTTAAAGGTTTCAAGGGGCATAGCTCTTTACACACATCTGCATTATCTCCGTTACTTTTATAGCCGAAAAATAAAAGTTAAATTGGCTACTTTCTACATCATTACACCTTTTGTCAAATTGAGGCATCTATAGCTTCAAATTCTGTGAGGTTTAAATAAAATGTCAACTACTTCCATTCATTTTCTGATGTCTTTATATTCTCCTATTAGGGATGTCTACAAAGCAATTAGATTGGAAATGAAGAGTTTTATTTTCTTTAATTTTTTTTCAATGCAAAAAAAATCATATATTTCTCTATATCATATTCACTTTTTTCCTGTTAAAGAACTGTTTATTGGTGTAGCTGGAAAAGATAAAAAAAAAAAAAGAAGAAAATATGGAAAAGGATTAAGATATTCGTAAGCTTTAAAGATTGGTGTCTGCATGGACTGAATGCCATAGATCAGAGAGAAAGATGGCATTTGTCATTGAAGTAATGGGGGACTTTGAGAATATAGCTCAAAACCTAGAGGGTTTCAGCATATACCGCATGACAAAAGCATTAACATCAATTTATTTGGGCTTTATCTTCAGCTCTAGAATGGAATTATTACAGTCTTATTGGATTATGCAGTCTGTAGTCCATTTATCATACAACTTCAATTAGGACCAAAGACATTCAGAGACAAGAACTTATATATGTAAGGTACATGTATGTTGAGTATTCATTTGAATCAATAGTCCCATTTGCTTCATTTGGTATAGCATATACATACGTGTTTCTTTTCTTCAGCAACTTACTTTGCTTTCAGTTTGTTTCATGATGTTTGTCTATTTGTCAGAACCCAGTGTGTAGATACTTTGCAATGTTCCACATTCTTTGCATTGCATGTGTAAAATTCATTTAACCTTTAATAAGAAAAGTTCAACTGGGTATCCCCTTAATAGAAAATTAACACATGAATGAAAAATGATTTCATTTTAAGTAGTAAATTAAACTTGACTTTCCCATTATAGCAGGTAGCTTTAAGACTAATAGTTTACTTAATCGGTTTTTACCTCATCGCAGCCTTTGTAGAAAAGCGCCAGACAGGATGTGGCGTTGAGTTATGAATTTGGTCGTCACTTTGAAGGTAACGTGATACCTGGTCAATAGTTTGATTATTCCGTTTAATAAAAGCACCTCAGCACAATGCCACAACTGCATCTGAAAGTCATTTTTCAGGGAGATTTTTATGTTCTTGTTTTTTCAAATGACTGGTTTTCCTTTTGAAGCCAATTTAATGTTACCTGAGTGTATTTATAATCATGGATATTGAAAGGGGAAATCCATTGCATTGACTTGATCGTGATACTTTTTCTTGAACAGTTAGGAGAGGATATTATCAAAGTGTCAGAACACGTCTTGCTCTTTTTAATTATTTCACAGTTTTTATGATATTGAGTCACATTTTATGAAATATTGAGTCATTTTAAGTTCATCTGAGGTTCAATTTGTAAACTGGTCATGGGGTACGTTGTACAAGTTTATGAAGGTCGCGAGCATTCTTGATTAATCTGTAGATGATATTGATGCTACATGATAAATAGCAATGTACCGATGTGACAGATGCTTTTGATTACTTGTGATTCAATAAACAAGATAACTAGAAGCAGATATCAAAACGCTTTTGCTCATGTTTCAAAGATTCTTTGAGATTTTATGGAGAAGGTGTCATTACCTGGGAAATTAAATAACCATCTAGATGTACTATTAGATATTTCTCTTACTCCTCCTATTCTTTTCATGTGTGTTTAATGAATTGTGGGTATAAAGTTATAAATCTAGATACTGGGGGAGTGTTTTTAGATACAAATGGAAAACCCTTATGATGATAAGACTACTTTTGAGTATGAGATGTATAAGCTGGCACATTTTTGGACTTTTTTTGGCTTTCACATTTGTAGGTCTATTACGTTTGTAGGTATATCCTTGAGGAGAAGGTTCATTTTGACATTAAGCAATAATATTTTCTATAATGTTCAAATAAAATTAAGTTTCATGGACCACAACTGATTGCTTTGGCTTCCATATATGCAGTATAATTATAACAGATCTTTTTAGTCATGTTCAATATGTTCAATACACATTTTCTTGTTCACTCTGAGCAGCAGACAGTCAGCTGTCGTGCTAGCTAAGCCCAGTCAGGATTCATTACTGCTTGATGAATACAAGAGGCAGACGGCAAAATGGCATGGTTTATTAGTGACCAGGAACTGTACCAAAATGCCACAGTTGACCCCTGAATGTCTGCTGTGCCTCTGGCAGCTTCTGAGAGTGGAAGGTCAATTACTGTTATTGATGAAATACTTCCATTTTCCACATATGTTAATGTTATGGGAATTTGTTTTGGCGTCATCACTCATTGTCTAGTAACAATGTGTGGCCGATACATGTTGACCTTTTTGAATTGCTGATATATGTATATGGTCAGCAAGGCCCACTTTGTAAACCACACACATCAGTCCTAACTTGGTAACCTCTGGTATACATGAAGTAATAAATCTGATTTATTCATGGGTCTTTTTTGGAAAGCGGGGGGGGGGGGGGGGGGGGGGGGGGGGGGGGGGGATGATAATGATTACACTGCATTCCTGTTTTCCTGACTCACTAAGGGTACATTTCTCTTTGACATGATTATCGGAGATGTTCCAGTCTGATGCAGAAGTTGGGTACATCAAAATTACACTGGATGTGTTTTGGCAATATAGATGACATCAAATTGATTGAGTATGGTGGTAGTTTCATGTTTAAATCACCTCATTTCTGATTAATTCTGCTCTGAGATGCTGACGAGTGCTCCCTTGTCCATGTGCAGTTCCCATTTTGTTTATGAATTTCAATGGTAGATTTATGGGTTTAATCTTGGATGGGAATCTGCTAACTGGCAGAATTTATTGCACCCAGGAGTAGTATCTGAGGCTGAATATATATTTGATACAAACTCAAGCATCAATATTTATGATTGATGAATATCTTTTTGTTTTCCAGGATTACTAATTAATTGATTTTAAAGAAAATAGAAGAATGTGGTGTCAATTTCATTTTTAAAAAAGAAAAGCTAATTGAATATGATCTCTATATTCCATGAAATTGTTGCAAAATGTCTAATGAATTTGTTTTAGACTGATCGATTGAATTCAGTCAAAGCAGGTGTAAAAGATTTTCAGTGTTGCTTTTTGACAGTTACGTTATTAACACAGTTGCGTTAAACAGATTATTTTTATAGCTTGACAAGTTTATCTTCTTGGCATTAAAGTCAATCACTGTCATTTTTATTCTGATTTATACAAGTTGTGTTTTTTATTTCCATGTTGCATTTTTTTCTGCTATTTATTTCTGATCATTGGAGAAACCAGGTGGTCGAATTGTAACAATGTATGCTTGGTTCAGATCTCATACAGCTAGGTGACTTTTTTAGCTATTATTCAGATGAAAAACAGAAGATTAGGAGAGATGTGCTTACTTGTTTGTGTCACCTAATTTTAAAACAATACCTCCTTTCTGATTGAAGTCATTGCTATTTTACAAATTTTGCACAATTGATTTCTAGATGACAGACTCCTTACAGTAAAACACGGATACAGTGAACATGCTTATGATGAATTCATGCTTACAGTAACCCATGGTTTTAAAATGTAGTGGTAGGTATAACTTACCAGATATATCGAATTCCATTTATTGAGAATTAAATTGTTCTACCCTGTCACTTAGCTTTAAGCATGTTTTACTGTAATAAGAATTTTTTTAATTTCAAACTAAACTGTTTTACAATTAAAGCAAAAATTCCAGATGACTATTCTTAAAGGGGCATACTCCTTTGCACCTGTTGGTTGGTAGATCAAGTGTTGTCTGCTCAATATCTTAAGAACCCATTGCTTGACAGATATCTATCAAGCTTTGTACACTGGTACCCCCTAAAAAATAGATGACCCCTTTTGATTTTGAGGTCACAAGGTCATAGTCAAGGGTCAAACTACTCTAGTCATAGGAAGAGGTTTTAAGGTCACAAGGTTGAAGGTCACACTAAACACAGGGATCAATATATTGACCACACAATATCTAGAGACCCCTTTGCTAGACAAACATCAACTTGTACATGGGGTTCCCATAGAGAGGTAGATGACTACTGTACATTTTTAGGGCACTAGGTAAAAGGTCAAGAGTCAAACTAGACATAAAAATAAATTGTCAGCTCAGTTTTGGGAGAACCCTTTGCTTGACAGACATCAAACTTGATACACTTGTTTTCTTTAATTAAGAAGGCTGGGTGGTTGTGGCCATTTTCAGACTATATTGATCTCCTTTAGAAGAAGAGCTCCAAATAAAGATATACAAAAATGATCAAATTTTAAAACTAAAATGTATGAAATTTTTGTTTGCCAAATGATAGTTGACAGCTTAAGATATCATATCTAAAAAATTAAGTTATATCTGATGGCTAATTTGTTGACCCCCCAGCCTCCTTAAGGGATAGATGACTAGATGGCACCATGATATTTTGACATCACAAGAACAAAGGTCAAGGGTTAAACTGAACATAGTAATTTGTTGACCACTCAATATCTTGAGAACTATTTCCTTGACAGACATCAAATTTAGTAGACACAAGGACATATGACAAAAAGGGTCAAACTGGATATACAAATACATTGACTGCTCACTATCTTGAGAACCCTTTTCTTGACAGACTTCAAACTTGGTACATTGATTTCCCCTAATGAGTAGTTGACCAATGTAGATTTGAGGTCATGAGGTCAAAGTCAAGGTCAAATGACTCTAGACGTAAGATGGCAGACATCAAACATGTACATTGGTTCCCCTTAAAAAGTAGAAGATGACCCCTATTTGATTTTTAGGTCACATGATTTAAGGGCAAAGGGCAAACTAGACATCAGAAGATATTGACCACTTTGTATCTTAATAACCTTTTGCTTGACAGACATCAAATTTGGTATGCTGGTTCCCGCTTGAGAGAAAATGACTGTTGGTGATTTTGAGGTCATGAGCTCAAAGGTCAAGTGTCAAACAACATGGACACTAGACATAGGAAGATTACAGTATAATAATTGTCAGATCAGTTTCTTGAGAACCACTTTTATTACAGACATCAATTTTGGTTTACTGGTACCCTATAAGAAGTATATTACCGCTAATGATAATAAGTTGTGATAGAGATAAACTTGGTATTATATTTGTAAGAAGATGACAAATTGTTTTCAATATCATTACAGACATTCTAAATTGAAAAGTTGTTCAATCCATTTTTTAAAATTGCCACAGAGGGGCAAATATGTTTCTCAAACTGTTCTGCTACCAGTATTCTGTTAAAAGATATTAGGACAGAATTTCCTTTAGTATCAAACTTTCATCTTCAAGCAAAGTACAAAAAAGTATTGACACTATATACTCCCCACAATTACAATATTACAATCTGGATAAGCATTCTCTATAGTCCTGTGCCAGCTGTTCTCAACATAATTCATTTGTATTGAAAACGGAATTGTTCCTTGATCTATATACATAGTACATAAATATTCACATTTGTATGTAGATTAATTGTTCACTTCTAAGGGATACACACACAGGGACTTGGTAACAGATTTTAGTTGAGCTTTTCCTGACCCTCTGAGAGGTGGGGGTGATTACAGACTGTACTGACATTTGCGACATACTTGCTTCCTTGCCAGACATCTGGTCGACTTATGTCATCTCCTCCCCGTCAAATTAGGAGGGAGAAGACACGATTTTTTTGTCTCAAGAGAATTCTGCTGAGCGAGATCAGCTAAGAGGTCCTGGTACTTACATTATGTAAACTTTGTTTTACAAGTTGAAGACGGCAGAAGTTTTTTTAAAAAAAAAAAAAAAAAAAAGATTGGAAGTAGTTGAGGCAAGCTGATGCTCTGTGTTCAAGCAAATATTTTAGTTCCTGCTTTTCATTATTAACTGTTAATTAGTTGGTGTATACTCTTTGTTTCCAAATATTTGCAACTTTGTTGCTTTTACTGCCATCTTGTTTTAGTGCTAGAAGAAGAAAATGTGGAAGTATTCTCCAGCACCTATAATTGTTCCATATGTGCAAACTTTGCTAAGATATATTCCTTTAAATATGCTTTTAATCGAAATAAAAAAAAAATAAATCTTGTCGTCTGTCATAGATGCTTTAATTCTTTTTCTTTCATCAAGAAATTTCAAACTTTCCTTAAAATTTTTTTTTTCGAATTTCGGTGAATAGGTGTGTGAATTTAGAAAGGTGTATTAGCTGTATATAATTAGGTCGTTCAATAAGAAACGGTCACTGCTAAAACAGTTTTATCCTTTTCAAAAACATCTTTGGGCAGTTGTTGACACATGGTGACAAAGTGTACTACAATATCCTTGGTAATCTTTTTTTCCCACAATGATTATGTATGCTTTAATAGTAAATGAAGAAAGTGTGAACTAGCTGGCAAAGGAAATTAGTAGAAGACCATTTTAAGAGGACTGTTTATTACAGACAATATATTCTTTTTCCATAAAGACTTTATTTCACAAATATGAATAATCTTACTCTATAAAAGATCAATCTATCATTCCTGGACATAGAAAGTAAGTATATGTCTGCAAAGAGAGTCAAAATCAGAATTTTTTGGCAAAAAAAACTGAAAATTATACCAGGCCCTCAAAGTAAAAGTAATTACATGAAGGAAATCATCAACATGATTTATATCAACTAATATCATAAGGACCTTTGGTCGATTGTTAATATTATTTGTACATGTTGGCGAGACATTGGATCAATAAATTGTCAATTGTATATCTAAAGGATGTACAACATAAAAAATTATCAGTGGCCCATTTTCTGCTTTCTTTTGGAGTTTCAAACATATTTATGCTATTGGGTTTGCTTTTTGATAAAGTGAAAATTATGTTTCAAACGTAAGTCTAAAGTATTAATTTGACTGGGTTACAAAAGTTCATACTGCATTCCAGCTCGGCATTTTTTTTACTTTTGCTGTCTTTCACATATTTCTGACCATTTATTTTGCAGATTTATTGGGGGGGGGGGGAATAAACATTCCTGTTGATTAATTCCTCAATGATAACTCCCAATTAGCTGTCTTTGAAGTCTTGTCTGATGGGGAGTCTTGTTACACCATGCTTATCTCTCTCTCCAAAACAGCTACATGTGGAGAGAGAGAGAAGGCTACTGAGATAATGGCAACAGACATATTTATACTGAGGGTGTTACAGATTTTGTTTTGATGACATGCCAGGCCATTATGTAAGTGTGAATGTTTAACAGTCATCTCTACATCACATCCTCTAAACTGTTGCTGCCACCCGCTGTTGCTTAGCACGGTGCCAAGAATCCAAGAGGTGAATCTTTTGTGTTGCTGAAAAAAATGGCAGCAAATTTGTCCTTACAAGTCATTATTAAGTTCATTATGAAAAGACTCATATAGACTTCAAAGGAATCGTCTAGCTCTGGTACTTGTATGATTTTAAGAATTTTTGTGATAAACAGTTGTTGGATACCAACATGCAACATGGTTCAGAGAAAAGATTTTGCAGATACTAGTAAAATGTTTGTTGAAAATATTTCCTGACAAGAAAATTGAAATTTATTTAAGAATTCCTCAGAAGCAATAAAATGATTATTTTTAACCAAAGATTAAAGGCATGGAGTGCTTTATGTTATGTAAGTGAGTGCCAAACGAAGCTGATTAGATTTTAATATTCATTGGCTTGTCTTGGTTATACATAAATCTTTCACTTTAACAAGAAATCTGTCAAATGTTTACATGCTGTTTTCTTGTCTAAGATTTTCATAACAAATATAAATTTGACTGTTCACACCCCTAAAAACATTACCTAGATCTCGTATAAACCATACACATAATTTTGTACTTATATTAAATAAGTAGAAACATTAAGAAATTTGACACTTGAATGGGTACCTGATTAAAACAGCCATTAATAGTATAATTTTTCATTCCTTGAATATGGCTTTAGGCTTGTACACGTTCATTTTTCTTTGCCAGATTTAGACCCTGAAGTTAAACTTTAAAAACATTATCTGTTTTTACTTCTTTAATAAATTTGAATGCCACATGTAGTCATTTTTCAAATGTGTCTGAGTGCATGTTCCTAGTTCTTTTCATGTTTATCTTGGGACAGGTTTAGATGTTCTATCAATTTAATTTTGCATCAATATGAATTTGTCTTGATTAGTGGGTGGCATTTATGTTTCCTGAAATTTCCATTTGGTAGTTAATATACTGACATTGATATCTTAAAATATTCCTTTTTGGCAATATGGTTGGTGCGTGCACTATATTATACTGTAATTAAATGCTTGTAAGGGTGTGTCCTATAAGAATTAAGATAATTAGAAAAATAAAGACTAGTGAAACAAGCATTAAAAATTATGTGTAGTGGCATAGAAACCACCTTCCATGTTAACACTATATACAACAATGCTAATTTTCCATATGTTAATAAATAATTTTGTGGAAGCTTTTTTGTGAAAACTAATAATTTGTGTAGACCTTGATCACCTGTAACCTATTGTGCTTCTTTCACAGTGAAGTCCATAAACAAAGCTTTAAAGTTCAAATGATAAATTTTTCCAAAAAAAATTAATGTTTCATTCATTGGAAAGCTCTTGTCCAAAATTGACTCTTTGAATGCCATTCATGCATCTTCCACCTGGTAGAGAGATAAAAAAGAAGAGCATTCTCTATTGGAGTTTTATTGTCTGACACATGCTGACAATAAGATTGGAAGATTTGCCGACATGGTCCATCTTTCTAGCCATAGGCTACTGGCCAATGACAGACCACAGAGAGAGATAGCCTCACATTAATTCATCATAATTACACTTATCATGTAATAATCACAGGTAAGCGCCACTTCAAAGTGAGACAAACAGCATTTTTTATTTGATGATGGAAATGAAATTAGTATTAGTTTTGGAAGGCTATCAGTTGGATTGATCTGAAGTTATGTCCCCTTTAAGATAAAATATCTACTGATGAAAAATGATTGGAGGGATTAAAATGTCTTAATTTTTTTGTCAAAATTTGATACTTGGGCTAGCATGATTCAGAGAGAGAATTTTTTGAAATTTTATTTGATGCAAGCAATGGTAAGTCTATTTTTGCTTCAATGCAGGAAGTGTTTGGGATTATTTTCATCTGTTTCTCAATAAATATGATATTAAGATTTTATGACAATTCTTTTTGTAATTTTCTTCCTTGTCGGTTCCCTGTCTAATTCAGTAGGAAATGAGCCAGACAATATCTTCCTTCTCATAGAAAGCTCATGCCTAATTAGGATATTTGAGAGCCTAATAAAAAATAGTTATATACCCAGGATAAAGCCATTCTGAATAATTTCTCACTCAGAGAAGCAGTTAATGATAAGATTATTCTTATTAGAAAATTACATAAGAATTAATCCTTGCTTAAATCTTCCTCCCTCCCATTAATACTAGTCAGATTTATAACACCATTATGTTGTAAGGCAAACGGAGAAGTGAGAAAACTCAACATAGATTAACAGGTGTGCTGGAATGTAGGTTTCATTTGGAAAGGGGAGATTACTCTTCTCTCTCAGTAGCCAGCAGACTTTTGGGTCTTCGTGTTAGGACAGTATCACATTTTATCATCATGACATATGTTTAATGCATCCCTGATTTTGTAAACTCTGTTAACAACTGGTAAATGAAAATTTATGGGTGTATTGATAAATGTAACCAAAAAAATCTCCTCATAATCCTGATCTTTCATTTTTTACTAAGTTTTTTGGTGAATAAATTACTGTGTGGCCTATTTTGTTTTCAAATACAGTTTTCAAATATTGAATGTTGCAGCTGCCATTATCACCCCGTCCACAATGGCAGTGGTGGTGTTCGTTGGTAGTAGATCCATTTCCTTTTGAAATATATGCTGTGACCACAAGGAATTTTCATGACATGTATGATCAAATAAGGGTTTTCTTTTAATTCATTAGTTTTGATGCAGGTACAAACATGTCAAAGCCATGATGAGCGTGAGTGTAATAATTAATCCAATTGTTGTATTGTTTCAGCAGATTAAACACATTGACATAAGGGTTGGTGTGAATTTAACCAAACTTGGTGTGGTAATCTTTCAGTGATTGGGTAGCCGGGATCAGAAACCCCAAATCTCTTTACAAGCTTGATTTATCAACAAACATGGAAGTCTCAGAATTGCAGTTAAGACCACGAGCAGTGGTTTTTGTGTTATTCTTGGCCTGTCCATATTTGTTTATTTTTAGTGATAAACCTGTTAGAGTTACACACCCCATATCTGATACTGTGTGATGAGTTGCTGACCTTGTCTCACGTAAGGTTATTTATTTTGATTGTAGTCATAAATATCATTGTCGTTAGTGCAGATATCAGTTTACTGTATTGTTACATCATTGTCAATATTTAGACTTCTCAGGACGAATTTTATTGTGTTTGGTAAGCTAAATATGTGTCCATCTGCCTTGGGGTACAATCTCTTGCTAACAAGATCAGCAAGGGGAAATATTTTTTTTCAACTGTACCTCAATTCATTTTCTCCATCAAGAGCTATTTTCTATGATAAAATTGCAAATACTTTCTATATCTTAATTCAAATAATTAATGCAAAAATACATTAAATCTTACATATTTATTGATTTATTTTTTTTTTTTTTACTTTATTACTTTTTAATATTTTATTAAAATTATAAATTCAGAAATTAAACACTGAACAACACTTATACAAACTTCAGAATTGCTTAATAATAAAACACTTGAAGGAAACTTAATTATTAAATATACATAATATTATTCTCAATATGTGTTCCTATGTTGTAATGCTGAAGTCTGATTGGCTGATGAACTGTCAGTTAACAGCGTTGAGCGTGTGTCTCTCTCATACAAAGCCCACCCCTTTACTATCACATTGCCTTTTGTCATTCATAGATCTGCTTGGTAATGTGTTAGCATGTGCCCGATTGTACACTGTATATTGTAATTTAGGAAATACATAGGGATTGCCAATGCTGGCGTGTAGACGAGAGTGAAAAACATAGCAAAAAACTTTTTGGTAGACATTGATTCTCTGACCACTATATGATATGAACATGTGCTGCAAGGGATTATTTCTATGGAATTGACCAGGTGGAAAAAAAATTCTTTTATGACATATTTTGATTGGAAATATTACAAAGAGCAGTTGATTAGAGACAACATCAGGAGGTTCAGACAGAGTTTAAACTAGTGGTAAAAAAAAAAATCAAAATGTGAGTGATTTTAACAGCATGATTTTCCAAGCATGTGTATTTATAGGGGATTCAGATGTTACTAAAGAATTTACTTCGTATGTGCAATCAGGTTGAAAAGTGTACAATTGTAAAGCTGTCAGATTTTTTTTTTCTTGTGGCTTTTGATTTTTTACCTCAATTTTTGCACCAATTTTTATAGAAAACTGCAAGATTTTGATTTCTGATAGGCAAGTTTACTTACTAATGGCAACCTTTATCCTTCCATGTATCTTACCTTATCTGCCAGTTTTGCTGAAAATTTATTTCTTTTTTATTCCAGATCCCGACCAGAGATTTTGGACCTGACACACTTAGCCAATCCCTGACACTTTCTGCTTCTAGGGATAAAAAAAAAAGAAAAATTTGAAAAGCTTAACAGATTTTGTGTGCATGCATAAGAGTTCCAGTAAAAAGATAGTGTAAATTTTCACATGGGATATTATTGAATAATTTGGATATACTACACCTTTGATTTTGTGTGCAGGTAAGTTGGCATAAGGTTATTATAATCTGGTAGGTGTATAGGTAATTTGAACCAGGACATATTTCTAGCATGGATGAAAGATATTCTTGTTTTGTCCTAGTTTGGAACAAAATACATTTACATGCAATACTGTGATTAAAACATGAGATGAGGTGTTGACACGAGAGGGGAAAAATAGCATAATTTGACAGACTTAGTCAATGAATGTATTCTTCTGGAACAAAACTAAGGAAAGATCTTTAACTTAACCTTAAACTATACCTATATTCACATAAATGTGGACCACCGTGTAAGCAAATTTTGTACTCTTAAAATCTTACAAAACAATCGGGAAAAAAAATTAGGGTATCAGCTATTAAAGTATGGTAGAGGGAAAAAGAAGATTTTTAAAAGACTAATTAGGGGCTTCTGGGTGTAAAAGCATTAATCTTTGCTCTCATGTTTACACGGCCAGTTGACCACATATGCTGAGAGTGTGGAGTATTTTTGCTTCCATGCAATGGAGTCTTGCAACTTTGTTACCCCCTCCTGGGCGCCATTACAGATCTGTGGAACAAATGTTTTCTTTTCTCAGTTTACAGTCTCTTTCCTGGTCAGTGTATGTATTATTCATGTTTTGAACTGTGAAAGATAAGATATTTCTACTGTGCTTTATGTTAGTATGTGATTCAGATGTGAAGAATTATTTGCATACATTTTTGTTGGGGAGATTTTTCATGTTGGTTAGGATTATGGTTGTGTTTGTATGTTTGCCATCTGTTGTGGATAGTTCAATTAGCTCTTAAAACCAGGGACTACATTATATTTCATTAAAAAGCTCTTTATTATGAAGTATGAAAACTTCAATTAACATACAAATTCATATTATGCAACTTTACACCTTGTTCTTACTGCCAATGCACATTCTGGAAAAAACCTGCAGAAACTTTACTCTGAAAGTAGAACTTTGATGTAAATGTTTTGGAATTTTAGCATTCCATCAAGATTGACATGTTCTTGGTTGCTTAAGTTTTGCTTGGCAATGTGGTCAGTTATTTGAATAAAGTTTATGTGAATGAATTGTCAGCAGTAGATTGAGGTTATCAGCCAATGTGGGGATGTATTTGAATTTATCTGTGCCTCCATGCAGTGCATTGGGGTTTCCTGACAAATCTAGGCCCCATTGGAAAGAATTGCAAAGATTAACTACATGTTGTCAAGCCACGCACTTGATACAAATTGCGATAAAATTTGCACCACTTTTTCATATTCATACCTATCTGAATTGTACCAGTCAAACTTTGTTGTAGATCATTATCTCAAGCCAATTTTCATTTCAGTAAAGACCTGCTGTTGAAATGTGTATCACTTAATAATCTCATATTCAAATGTACCTCCTTTATATATTAACCACAAGATTTTTTTCCTGACATGTTTCTCTTAAGGTAGCCCTTTTTCCATTATGTCTTACACACATGGACAAAGTATTTTGTGCTGTTTAAAAGAGACTGAAAAAGTTTTCATGATAGTTGCCTAATTAAAATAAATTGGCCCAGGAGTCTTTTAACTTGTGTCTTTCTCTTTTTTCCGCCAAGGATGAAAAGTTCTTTAAATAGGAAAGTGCGTAAGTAGCATGTCTATATTTTTAATTTTTAATCCTCGCAAAGCATCCTTTTGTCAAGGCAATGATAATAAAGAGCTCGTATACCATAGATTACATAAACATGAAAGGCTAATGTTTTAATTATTTATACAGAGAAGCTCTAATGCTCCCATTGCAGTAAATCACAGATTTTCTTGACTTTGGAAATACACTGACTGCCTCTCTTGTGGAGAAAATCAATTTTGAATGCAAAAACACCCTTCAAGTGATTTTAAGTGATAAAACAAGTTGTTCAAGGAATTTTCATATTATCATTGCATACCAGTACAACAGAATCAATAGATTTCGATATATTTAGTTGATAAAATATAGCATAATGCCCTGATAAGAATTCATCAATGAAAGTCATGTTAATGAAAATTATTCAGATATGCTTCCGTACATAAACTATAATTTAAAAAAAATCTGTTTAATCAAGTGATAAAATTGGAAAGACTGGATTTTTTATTAAAAAAAAAAAAATCAAAGATTAAACAAGAAGAATCATAAAGATACTGAAATAATCCACAATGTTGTTTCTGCATGAAAGATATATAAGAATCCTTGTTGTAGCAAATAAAATACATGTAGGACATAACCGATTTATTCACAAAGTAAAATCTGCATGAGAATAGACCCCCAGTCTTTGAACTTGCTACTGTAAAAAAGCCCACAAAAATCAATACCAACATCAAGTATCCTTCTGTGAGTATAACTGGCGATTCTTTTTTCCATTGATAACGCTGGCACACTTTCTATTTTTACCGTCTTAATTTTCTCAATAACCGATATCCATAAGCCGATGGACAAATTGACATAGGAAATATAAGAATGGAGAAATGTTTGGTCAGATGGCCTTCAGAGGCCAGGATTATGGAGGACAAAGCTCGGCTTGTTTGAATGGCTCTGTATTTATGACCAAAATGTCGAGTGCATTCACCAGTGCAAGATTCCATTTGCTTTGGGATATGGACAGAACTTCTACTAATATTTTTCAAGAATATTATTATTTGGGAAAAGCTAATCTATTGGAATTACTAGCCCTTGAAGGTAACAAATATTAAAACTTTTTCTTCAGTTTATATAGAGGTCAGTGGATTGTAAATCAAGGGTTTTATCACTGAAAATGTTATGAGGTCTGAATTGATTGTCCATGCTGCCAAGGATTTATTCTTTTATCGTTACAATGGCTCATTGCAGCCATCTGACCAGACACATTTGCTTCTGACACTCCAGAGGCTGTGATATATGTGTAATGCCAAACCCAGAAGCTCCTGTTCAATACAGGTAAAGCAGGCCAAAAAACAAATGGTCATGGACATAAATATTGCCTCCCAGACTACTTAATTTTTTGTTACGTGAGGAAGCATGACATGTTTTTTTTTTTTTTATTTAAAGAAAGGGATGATTTTGATATGACAGTCATTTCTTGCTTTTTGGCAGGTTAACATGGTTGACCTTGTGAAGCCTTGGAACATGCAGACACGTACTATATGTATTTTAAAGATAATATTTCTGATGAATAGGGAAAGTAAGGATAAAAAAAATATTATTAATGTAGAAAGAGGGAAAAACATAAGCACAAAACAACTGATATAATATGATTTTAAGTATGTTAATGAATTCTTCACTATACCATATGAAAATAGATAATATGGGACTACAGCCCACACAAAGGACATATAAATGTAAATTATAATAGACTTTAGAAATGTTGTATTATCTTAATTGTTCAACACAAGAGAAAATCAAATATAAATGCAAAAATTATGAGATTAAGTTAAGAATGTAGAGAAGAAGTTGTTTCAACCCTCTTCTCAAAGAAATGATTTTGTTAATTGAATACAGACCAGTAATTACAAAATGACAGTAAATTTTCATAAAGCAGGCAGGCGGAGGAACAAAAAAACAAATTCACTAGGGTCTCGTCTTCCTAAATAGTGTATTTTTGGGGACATTTGCATGAATTATTAATGCTTGATTGAATGTGATTCACACCAAATTTGCCTAGTTAAAGTAATGGCAGAGAAAGACAATTGAAAATGCCTCCAGTTTATTTAATTTTACTCAGAGATATTACATTTTATTGAATCTTTGAAGGCATTAATATTGGTTTGTTCATTAATTCCATGAGAGTTCAACTGTTCTTTGTCTGGACAACGTTTAACATGCGAAACAGTGGCCAATGGGAAAATACTGCCCCTTAATTTTCAAAAAAAAAAAAAAAAAAGGTGATGCATAATAGTGAAACATGGAAAAGGTATAAACATATCTGCTTGCAAAAGTTATGACCCCTATTGTATTCATTTTTTCACTTGTGTTAATCCCCAAAAATAAGCACTTTTACAAGGTGTCAAGAATTTGTATGAATTTTTCAAAGAGAAGAGCAGGTTTTCTATTTATTTGCTTGATGCATGGTTTTTCCCATCCATGACTTTGTGGTAGACCAGTGTATAACCTATTGATTGCACATTGAGGACATGTGATATGGCTACCGTAACACTCTGTGCATTGAAGCTAGAGCAGTGAACATGGAATCAAGTTGTTTGGCAGACCTGATCTCGGAGCGAGATCAGTGAGGGGTGATGAGATGTACAAGAGAGTCTGATGGAGGCAGCATTGTTGAGTTGCAATTAGACCATTTCACACACTGGGTTTTAGGGAAAAGTTGAGAAAGTGCGGGGAATGGTGTGATAAGAGAGGAGATCAGTTTTTTTTTCCTCCTTTTTTTTTAAGCTGAAGTATAAAGTTCATCTCTGATCCATTTTGTAGTACATTGCAGAAAGTTTTCACTGCTTTTATCAACTTTCATGCATCATGGTAAATTTTTTTTTCAAATAAAATATTTATGCTAAGTGCTATTTTGTGATGGAATTTTGGTATGTTTTACATTTCTTGGAGCACAGACCAAGCCTATCCTAACTTTTTTTAATCAGGTAGTGGTTAAAGGACCTCTACACAAACATCAAACAGTTTAGAATTACTTACATTAACAATCTTGTGGAGTGACAACATTCTATGATTGAACAAAGAATTTGAAGTTTATTTTGTATTGTGCTGTGTTTCTTTGAAATAACAATGAACTTGTTTACTTTGTTCATGGCATCCAGTTGTTAAGTCATCAAGAAAAGTAACAGTCTGAGTTAAATTACCACCCTCAAAAGTCCTTGGTTTATTCAAACGGTAGAAGATTTAAAAATCTGTGGCATATTCTATTTTCATAAGGTGTGGAAAATGCAAAAAAAAGTTTTTCAAGGTTTTTATTGTTCTGAATGAGTTGTAATGGAGAAAAAAGTAAGTGATAAACATTTTTAGGAAATTGCACTGGGCAGTTGGTGAATGTGTTTTTGTTTTTTTTTTTTTTAAATGCCACAACAATTTAATGGAACAAATTCTTAATAGTCATGATAGTCGTGGAGGTAACATATACTGGATGCCTGTCCTAGAGTTCTTTGCAGACAAATAATTTGGTTTGAGGACAGAATTCTGGGAAGATAGAATGGACATTATGGATATATGAATTGGCAGTGCACATCTAGCTTTTAAATCTTTTAATTTACATAATCCCTATATATATAGATTCCCTACTTCTTTTTCTCTGGTAGATTTACCATGAGTGGCCATTAGACATCCAGTGAAGATCTTTCTATTGGTCCCTATATTTCCATTACACAAGTGCCTTTTAGTATCATAAATCTTTTCATATCATATTAAATAGATTAATTCAGACACACAGAAAATATTTGAAAGATAAAGATTTTCCATTTCATTGGGTTAAATACATGTCAATTCCAATATTTAGAACTCCTGCTGGCATTTTTAATTTAGAGTGTATGACACTTGAAGTGTTAGGCTGTATGGATTTTAAGACAGCTAGCACTGATTGGAATTTATTCTGTTAAAAGAACAGAGAATTGCAGGCTAAATTTCAGGTTTAAGTCTCCATGTTTCAAAGGTTGTGGCAAAACCACGACCATGATCTATCACCAACACAAGAAGTCTTAATCTTTTTAATTTTTTAAGCAAATATACATGTGCTTTTCTCCCTAAAAGCTCCCCTGGGTGTTGTGATCATTTAATTTTCCATAAAAGAATTCTTTTTTTTAAATAAAGCACATGCCTGTTATAAATATTCCAGTTGATAACAATAAAGTGCCTAAGAGAAAAGTAGGAGCCTTATTCAGCTTTTGGTATCTTTTGACTGACATCACAGCTGTCTATTTCATGTTCCCCCATTAAGGAAAGTGTGAAAGAAGGCGGTTTTAATTGAATTTATTCAAGATGTAATAAAAAATTTGCCAGAGAAGGTGGTTCAAAAGTTAATGTCCTATTCAGGGGCCCTATTCCCTGTTGATTAGCTTTGTAAAGGGTGAGATATATTTTCTTTCGCTGTCCCTTCTTGGATTAAAAAAAAAAGCATTCTTATTGATGGATTCTTTATACTTGAAACTCGGATCCGCCTGGTATTCTCTCAAGTGGATGTAAATATATACCTTCACACAAAGGTTGTAACTGCCTGCTTTCATTGAATTTTTTTTGATAATACATGTTAATTACTTACATATAAAAGTTTACAATAATGATTCAACTGATAAATGATAAAGGATGGCAGGTGAAAGGCAGGTTGTAGGTGTAAAAATTGGCATCCCTAAATCATAATCCTATTCTGCAACCCCCTCCCTTCCTGTGGAGGGTTTTAGGTGAAAGGAGCATCAAAGCATCACAGAAGCTGCCATATACTGGTCAGTGAATTTGCTAAGTAGATACCCAAATTAGATAAGTATGGTTGACCTTGTCTATAGGTAATATACTGCCATTCTTATCTCAGGTGCCCCACTGAGATTAAACATACCCCGAGACTGTGCACAATCCAAATTACATGCTTGTATGATAAACTATGCTAATGCTGATGTTCGAACCTTGTGATATACAAGTACTATTGATTCTTCTTTATAGTGCTAATTAATCAAAGATTTCTTTTGGCTTTCAATCAGCCGTTCATTGATTCATTTTCTTGCAACAAGTCAGGTTTTTTTTATTTTTGAGGTTGTAAGTGAGAATATATAAATCTTGTCTCTCTTCTTGTAACAGAAGGTTTGTGTTTTTTGTTGTGAGGAGTGGAGATTTTTGGGGGCTCAGTGCTAGAAAAGCAACAGTTGGCTCAGGAAACATGGCAGCCATGTGTGTAAACAGAATTCCCTCCCAGCCTCCATTACCAGGAGTTATGATTGTCTGTTGTACCAAAGAACGTGCATGTAACTGCCGTCTAATTACAGAGTATCCAGAAAGGTGTTTTTTACACTCTAAATTAGTGTTTGTACCAAGTTTTTAGCACATGCATTTGTTTTTTTTATTTTTTATGCTGGTGTGCAGGAAGAAAGTTTTGAGAGTGGGCGAGTTGTAATCTAAACCTTTGAAGTTGAGAAATGTGCTACTTTCAGCATGTATAATTTATCTTAAGAAGGGGCTCACCTTTCCAGTTTCCAAAGAGGTGATGTTTTTTGTCGAAATGTGAGCTCAGCCAAGATTTTAGTTGACAGAAGCTCCCTAATGCATCTGATAGCAGGATCTCACTGTATGCCAGCAAAAGCATGGTTATCTCAACTGATGACATATTCTATACATTGTTGTGTGCTAGCTATTGTTAAGAAGGGGGATCCCACGGGAGCCAGAAGTATTGGACTTGTAGAAGGGTTAATCACAATCACATTTTGATGTGGAGGCACCACAGAAGAATTTACAGTATCTGGGTCAAGAGGAGAAATGATGGTGTAAAGTTAGTAGTATCTTCATGACTTACAGAATAATCTTTGATATAGCCATTACTGACAGGCTAATTGTCTATTAGGTAAGTGCATTTTCGAGAGATTTGAACTGCGAGGCAGGGGATATGTGGTCATTCACTGCGATCTTTTATGGATTTGTGTATACAAATGTCAGTCTTGGAATAATTTGACTCCCCATCGTAAACATCTCTAGTGGAGTTGCAACACATAAAACCAGTGTCAAGATAAATTTTATGTTACAGTAAAAGGGACATCATGGCCTCATGTAATGTAGGTATTGCAGGGTATAAAAATTTATGTGTTGCCTTGTTGACATTTTTTTGTTTTTTTTAAGGGTATGGTGTTTGCAAAGGGTGATTGAACTGAATTGAAGATTAAGAGTCATTGCCCAAACATTTTAATGTGGTTGTCTTTGAAATTTGAGAGTCCATGTCTCTAAAGAGGGATATAATCGGGCATTTATGCACAACGCTCCCACTTAAATTATGAAAAATGAAATACGGGTACTATAGGCTTTTGTCACTGAGGAGTGATTTCAGTGGGAATTGATAGAACTTAAGATAAAAAAGATTTTCTTTTCCTGATTGGCACCCATTTAGTTATGGACACAACATTTACATTGGGGTACCCAACCATAGAGATCATACATACCATTTGAACTGCTGTTTTTTTGTTAAGGTTTTAGTTAGAATTGTGTTCTGTAATCATTCTGTAGATCTCAAATCTGATAAGATCCAACAAAACTATGACACAAATAGGTGTCTACACACACAAATCTGTAATTGACAAATCAATTTGCATGTTTTGTGCAGTGTTTGAATACTGCAAATATGCCTAGATCTGCATGTTTTTCCTGATAAAGTTGTAGAAGCTTTCTGGTACATTATTTTTCTGTTGTTTCCTGGATCTGTAATGTTCTGTCCTTGCCTGTCAGGCTGATTAGTTATGATTTATACAGCAATTCAGTCTTCAAAATGGGATAACAACAGAAGTCTTGAGACAGCTGCCAGATACAAAAGATGGTTCCATTTCAGCTTTGTTCCCAGCATATCATGTTTGACACTCCAGCTAACTGGCTTTGTCTGGAGGAGAAAAACTGTTTATGACAATATTCCACAGTCCAGTGAACTCTTTGTCCTCTCATATCTATAACACAATAGAAATTTGGGCTGTTTAGTATATAATTTGAGGTCTGAGTTCATTTTTTGAAATCATCTGTGATTTGTTAACCCCCCTGAAATTGTGTTACTCCATTTTTTTCAAGCAGTTAACACACTTACAATGAAGTTTTCATGTTCAGAATATACTGACGTGAGGCTAGTATCTCTCTATAATTTCAGATTTAGATAGTTTTATACACCCTTAAACTGTGACACTTATATCTAAAATGAAGTATTAGTCCTAATTTGTGAGTAATTTGCCAAGGTCTTTTAGGTTAAACTTCCACACCCCATTGTTGTATAATTCATAATTGAGAAGGAGAAAAAGTGTTGTGTAAATTTTATTTTTGAGCATGTTGAGTCTACTGGTATCTAACATGGAGAAAAAAAGGAAATCTTAAATGTTTCTGTCTTTTCTTCATGTATACCTGCAAGCAGTGAAAAAAAAAATATTATTCTGGTGTACAAGATGTAATTTTGCCTGAAACAGCAATAGGATTAAATGAAGTCATTTTTCACTCCAAATACCCCTGGCTAAGATAGGCTGCAATTATCTTAGAAGCATTAAGACCGCTAATCACTGAAGTCTCTCTGTCAGACACGCACATGATAAATAAAATCACTTCCTCTGAAATGAAAATGTCATTTAATTGGAAGAAAACCATTTTCTTGCTGGAATAATCCCTTAATTTGTTGTACAACAGGGGCCAGTAAGTTTTATATACATATATGTAGGAAGTTTGAAGTATATTTGTCAAGGGACATCCCGGGCATGAAGGTAATATGTCATGGAAGGCAAAATGGAAATGTAAGTGATTTGAATTTATTCTAGTAAATAAGTTCACGGGGCTGCAATTCAAACAATTCACAATTTGTAAATGCAGTGCATGAAAATGTATTTTAAAAAGAAGAGGTTTTAGTATAAGTAAGGGTGATTGGAATGGTTGTCGATCTGGATGGACATTGCTGTCATAGTGTGGATAGATGCAATGAAGGCTCATTGATTTATTTTGTGCAGTGATGGATGAAGGCTAATTAAGCCAAGAGAATAAGCTCTTAATTATAGAAGTACTAGCTGGTACTATGTGTATACAAAGGTATTTAGTCTTGTATTTAGAACCAAAAATGTGTATTGGCATCTTTTGTAAAGATCTGTACAGGATCACTTGTTTATTCTGATGTTTGGGCAACATTGCCATTTTTCTGCAGTTCTATTGATTGGCATATGGCTCAGTAATGTAAATCTAAATATTAGCAGTGGATCTTCTGAGAAACCAATGAATTTTGACACTTGCAGAAAGAATTTGTCAAGCAGAATAAATATTGGGTAAATCATTGTTGCAGAGTATCTTTAATCTAAGAGTTATCAACCGGGAGCAAAAAAAATATTGAATTCTGTATCTTCAGAGCATAGACTTTGGCAGGTAGAGGCGCTACCAGTCAAGTTAAATTATTTCTCACAAGACCCCACATAATAGGTCTCTACGATAATGTTGTATTCTGCCTTCCGTCAAATTTTGACCCCCAGATAAGGATTTTTTTTACTCTCCATTGGTAATTATTATGCCTGACAAGATTAATGTGGTCATTTACATTGTGAAAATACATGAAGGCTCCAAAAAAGGTGTTGAAGTAGATGTCAGATCCCAGTGTTGCATGTAATGTGCTGAATAGTAATTTCCCAAGGCACTTAATCATTGTAGTTGCACAATACGTTTTTCTACTCTACACTTACTTCTTTGTCTTCATCACCAGAAAAATCTCTAATGATTCTGCTGAAGACGTAGTGTGCTGCTCCACCCAGATTAATGTAGAGCGTGACTTTTGTGGAAGTGTGTTTTTTATTTCTTTGGGGAATGGAATGATGTTATATTTATAAAATAAGATTCATGTTATGCAAATGCTGATCTATCATTTGGTTAGATTCACAAGTTGTTTGTTTTTTTTTTTAAATACATGGAATTTACAGACTGCATTAGGTCACTTATAATGTGAAGAAATTCTAGTTCAGTTTTTAGTTGTGCGCACATAAATGCCTGGGAAAAACTTGGGGTGGATCTCATACTAAAACTTGAGGAACTGTGGAACAGGATTTGAAAGATTGTTCAAGGCACCTGTGCAGAATGCATTAAGTTTCATTGAATATTTATCCTGCACCTGTTTAATATGACAGAGAAATTTCTGGGAATTGTGGGCACCCATAATGAGCAGACATTGATGCCTATCAGAATTTGACTGGAACTGTTTTTGGGTGGAAGAATGATATTGCAACAGCAGTAAAATGAGGAACAATAAATCTTTCTGCTTGGAAAATATTTTTCCAGTTGATAGCAGAAGCACTTTTCTGAGATGTTCATCTTGAAAACAACTCTACGACCACCCAAAACACAGGGTTTCACATCCTTTGCAGGAATAGATCCAGCATCAACTTGTCTTTGAAGTAAATGTGAAATTTCAGTTTCCATGGCACCTATATTGTAATAAAAGATGGTGTCTTGCAAGATAAACATGATGTTCGTTTACATCATCTACATTGAGATTTTTCAGTAATGTACATACTGTAATTCATTTTTACCAGGATGATTAGCAAAAGTGTCATAGAGTGCATGTCGTAGATATTTCTGAAAATTTTCTATTTATATTCGGGAAGTGGTATATATATTGCGGCGTCATCTCGGTGTGTATATTACCTTTTGCCAACTCGGTGGTAAATGACTCTTAAACAGATCATGTAGTTAGAATGTTTTTCACAAATATTCATACCTTTATGACAGGTATAAACATATTTTAATTGAATTTCATCACACTTTTGAACTTGCAGACAAAAATCATAGATGGTCCTTTATGATAAAGCCTTTTGCTATATACTTTGGTATATAATAAACTCTAGCATTTTTTTTGCTTGAAGTTTTCCAGTTCATTTGGTTCATTTAACTGAAAGGTATGGTGCCTCCATCTGATAAAAAGACCACTTTTCTCGATTGCATAAATACTTTTAAAAAATTTACATGAGGTGTATAATGTTGTCGCTTTCAGTTTATGGTCTGACTAAATGAATTCTGGATGAATAGATCATAGAAATTTTGTGATTTTATGCTGTAAGTTGAGATTTTACAGAACATTAAAAATCTATTAGGGGTATGGGAACAATTAAG
This sequence comes from Saccostrea echinata, assembly GCF_033153115.1. NCBI lineage: Eukaryota > Metazoa > Mollusca > Bivalvia > Ostreida > Ostreidae > Saccostrea > Saccostrea echinata. The sequence continues at coordinate 9,423,140 of NW_026889774.1, forward strand.
ATTACATTCATATTCAAGACCATCCATATCATTGCTGTATTGATTAATAATTCAGGGGTATAAATATTGTATATCTCTAGGTATTATGATTCTGTTTCAGGTTGGAATGATAGGAAAAATGCACTCAATTTTGAATATTAATTGTGGATGCTAAATTCCTTTAACAATAGATCTATTGACATAAAGCAATATCCTCTCCTGTGCGATAATGCTTTCTTCATCCTAATTTGCATATCTGTCGTTTAAAGGTAATTTGTAAATAACTGTCATTTTTTCGTGTTTTATTCCCTAGATCATGTAGAAAGTTGAAGTGAGGACGGCATGACAGAAGCTGACTAACTTGACGATGGCGAGCTGCACGACTTTACTGATCGTCTTCATCACCGTCCAGACCATTTGTCAAGGTGAGTTATTCCCCTTTATCACTGAGTGTACTCTTTTGATCTGCACTGAGTTATGCAATTAATAGCAACTTCACACTCTTGTCTGAAGAAATATTAAGTGCGTTTTAGCTGTTACGAGTTTGAAAATTGGCTGGACTGAAATGCCAATCAGCTTTGTTCATCTGTTCATCGAGGATTTCAAAGAGCTCTTCAAAAAATGGCTTTGAATGTCAATTTCCTTTGTAACTGTGATGAAATTTTTTCTAATCCCGCATTTCCATGTTGAAGGGATATGAAGTATTCATTGATCATGATTATGTTTTTTATAAAAATGATGAATATGTTCATTGTAAAAGGACTAGAATTGCAGTGGGTACCATCGACTTGAGCTGACAGTTTATATTGATGAGGGACAAGATTTCAGACCTCTCTCATTTCCTTTAATACAATGATGACAAAGACGACTCATTACAAATTGTAACTGATATTGTGCTATTATCAGAAACATAAGCCCTAAATCCATTGTTTGAGAAATTTTTAGTGGTGTGGCAGGTTAAAATGACAACATATTGGTGTTTTGTTTACATTTTCAGCTTTTTTGATCAGGATTTTTAAAAAAAAATTAGGTGCAAATCAGTGAAATGGGTGTATTACACTGTATATTTTTGAGCCATGAGTTCACTAGTTTCAAACAATTCAGGTTATAAGAACAGATTTCTTGATAGATTCATGTCACTTAATTATTGTTAGATAGTTAAATGAAAAAACTGTGTTATTTTAAAGTTCAAAGCGATTTCAAGTATCCTTCACGGAAGTTGGGATGGATATCTGATAACGTTTGAATTAAACGTTTGTTGGTGGAGTTTGTTTTTTTTCTTCTTCTACCTTCCACAGTGGTTAAGTCACGTTTAGGGATCTTCATTGATATTTGTGGGGGGAAAATTGTATGTTTTTAAAGAGAGGATTGGAGCTATTAAAAATGAAAACTTAATCATAGAATAAAATGCTGATAGTGATTTTAATAACCTTTTATTTGACGAAAGAACTAAGGGATTGGTATAAATTCTTAGCTTATATAAATGACTGTCAAAAGTTAGGTTATACATTACATGGGATAATAAAGATTTTAAATGGGACTAAAGTGTTCAGCAATTTACATGTAAGATAGCAGGTTTATCATTACATGTTCATCTTGATCTGAGGAAATTAAGGGGTCTAAAGGGTCTGATAAGCAATTGTAGAAGAAAAGAGATATAGCTCAATTGTGCACGGAAAATCTGTTGAAAGAAGGGACCATGGGAAAAATCTGACTGGTTAGAAATTACAGATAGGCACTTAAGGTTATTAATTGCTGCTCTGAATTACTGATAGACCACTGCAGATATATTCTGCCATTGATAATTCAAAAACTCAAGTGTTCACAGAATTAACACCCACTCATCTTAAAAATTAATCAAAAATAAATTTTGATTACCTTAGATGACTTCTGTTTCAATTCAGTTCTTTCTTGAATAATTCAATGCTACTTCCTGTCTATCTTAGAAGATGATATGCTCTCTAAAATTACAAATAGATGAGATCTGTATTAATTAATAGCTAAACACAAAAAAATTGTAGGTTTAGAACCTTTTCAATACTCTAGTAGAAATGGTCTTGCTTGCTTCAAATATTGATGATTGTACTTCATTTTGAAATTGGGGATCAGCAGTGAATAACTTACAAAGTGTAAGAAATGCACGACATAGATTTAATTTCTGCTGATAGTGCATTAGGATCAGGAAGTGCGAAAACTTTCGCAAAAAAAATTCATCGATTTCTCCAAAAATGTTCTCCTTTTATCATATGTTGTCTAGAAAGGTCTCTGGTTTCCTTCGATTCTTTCAGAGGCCGTATTTCCTTAAATTCTTTGACTTGTACATGTTGAATCTCAAACTTTTCATTTTTTGAGCTGACAGTATGTGATAAGTTTTTTTTCTAACAGGGGAAGTAAAAGAATATTTTTGCAGGGAAAAACCATGCTGTATTAATTTGTTGATACACATTAACCTTTTTCTTTTTGACCCATATTGCTTTGTTCCAATTTAATTCTGATATCATGGCAGACCTAAAAACTTTCAAGAAGAAACTGTATGCTTGTCATAAAAACGTAAGTGATTTTTTTTTTTATTTTAAAGTCAGCAAAATATATATGTCAAGCACATGTGCCCTTTCTTGATAATATAACCCCCATTAAACAATGGCAGATCATTTCCCAAACCATCAAAAGACATTTGGAAGGTATTTAGGAACTTTATATCTTGGAGTTAAGAGCATGACCCAACCAATGTTTGCATTGACACATAACGTTGTAAGCTTTTTCACAGCCCCAAGAATTTCTTTCAAGTTGAAAATCGATTCCTTTGCAGGGGTTATCATACCCAGCAATTAGATGTCTCAAATCAGAAGCTAGGTTTTGGAAGTTAATTGACAATAAGTATACATAGAATGAACACCCATAAAATTTTCTGTCACATTACAAAAGACCCAAGTCAGGGACCCCCATATAGATGTATTGTTTATGGACTTGTGTTCCAAATGGCCTAAAATTTAATTTGTGTCGCACAATTGTTGAAATTTTTAAAACCTTTTTTTAGGATACATAAATAAAGACAAGTGAATTGAATCATTTTGGGTAGGATCACATTTCATAGTTTATTATGGGTGACTTGTTTAATGTCCATGCAGTTGTGAACAGGTGCAAGAGAATGATTTATAAAATTAAAAGTTACTTTCCTTGGAATTTATAACAACTTTGATGTGAAATTTTATTGTTCCCTTGACAGAAAAGCTTGTACTCTATAATATTTCCCATGTCTTTACATTAAAAAAAATATATATATGCATAGCCAACTGTTTCTGGTGTGGTCTCGGATCTATTGCAATGGGATATGCCAATTAAAAACCATAATTTTCTCAAAATGACATTTTCAACTATTCATGTTTAATAATTTAGTAGGTGCAGTTCTATAGAGCACACGGTGACACTGAAAACTATAATAGCTATTCTAGCCATTTGAAAAGTGATTGATAATTTTTTTTTGTGCTTGCACAATAAATAATTTTCAATTATCTAGAGAGGCATTCTTTATGGATATGCTGTAATCAGGAGATAGGAAGAAAAGGTCATGAGAAACCCAAGCTTTTACCTGTGCATCTGAAAGAAACTCGTCAAACCAATTTTTTTAATCGTCTTTTCTTGTGTGATTTCTTTCTTCATGCATTTTTTTTTGCAGAGAGCATTTTAGCTGTATGGGGTGTTAGTTGCAGCTATCAATTACAGGAAAATATTTGGGTAGATTAATCTGGGGTTATTTTTTTATATATATTTCCCCATAAACTTAATCTTTCTGTCAACATTACGGAATACAAAGAGTAAAGTGATAGCATTAGATTTGTTTTTTTGTTCAGCAAAAGCGATAATCTCACACTTAGGATGACCTAAGTTAGATGCCATATAATAACCCGTAATACTGTATGAGATCTACTGAAAGTGGAGAATTAATTTTGCTGTAGCATATGTATTAAGTAGTATATGAATTATGTATTCTCTTTGGAGAAGTGAACAGATATAGACTATGCCTGTCCACTAATCTCTTAAAGAGAATAATGAATTATAGTGCATAAGAAAATACAATCTTCTAGCTTTCAAGGGTACAAAAAGCTAATTTGAAAAAAAATTTAAATGGAAGGTTGAGTCTTTTGTAATGTTGACAAGGCACATGTCCTCATATCCGTTGGAGATTTTGCGAGTGATAAGTCAGATTTTGCATTACAACAACTCATTATCTTGATGAAAGGTTTAGATTATAAGACAGATATTCTATCAACCAAATCTTAGTATGAAATGCTACTTTGTTTAGATTACATAATTCTTTGCTTTGCCTGAACTAGAGAATAATAATTTCTCAGTGACAAATTTCAATAGTCAGTAAAGGAGACCCCCTGAATCTTGTATGGGACCCCTGAAAGATTTATGGATTATTGTGTTTCACATTTTAATTCAGCTAGGGGTGTCGTGTTGACCTTTGAATGGCCTTGATTACAAGCAATTAGCTGTTAAGATTATCTTCAAATTGTTATGTTTCTCAGAGATGGAGATATGGAAATATTGCTATGAAATAGGAATTATCCCAGCAGAAAAAGAATTAGGGTTTATTTATTGTTCCAAGGGTCAGGTATTTGAACAAGTTTTTCACACAACTAACAAACCAAAAAATCAAGATTTATAGTCGCTTCAAATCAACAAAGTCCTGCATACCGAGATTACTGGACAAACACCACTGCCTTTCAACTAAAAGTTGGCAAATTTAAAAAAATTGAACAAGATTTTTAGATCTTGAGATCATTCAAGTGTACTTATTAAAATGTACACAGGGTTTTCATATCAAGGATGGTTTTGATGGTGGATGGGTTTCGATTTGTGTCATTCAGCTTAAAGAACCTGTGTGTTATTGATATCTGTTGAAGCAAGGTGTCTTTGACGTCTGTTTAAACTGTGACGATTTGCTGGCATGATCACTATTTTCCCCTAGTTATCATGTCATGGTATACTACGGCCTATACTTGTTTGCAATCTTGATTATTGATGAGGAAAAAGATCGCATTATTTTGAAACTGTGATTTTTGAAATGACACCTTGCAGGTGTGATATGAAGTGTGCTGTGCACAAGTCTTGTCAGTGCATTAAATATACTTGGTAGTTATTACGACTTTTTAATGTGTTCCACTGAGCCCCTGCTATTCTCGATTCCATCTAAAGCTTCTTTAATTTCTGATTAGTTATGAATCATGCATTACATAATCTCCTTGTCAGCAAAAAAACAAAATTTCCCAATTAAGTCCCAAACAAAACATTTTTGGTTCTCAAATAACAAAAATGATTTTTGTTCAGCTGGATCGTAAAAAGAAATGTTCTGATTTTGAATTGTCATTAACTGCTTGGCTTTAGTGCAGTTAAGAGTGCACCCCCAAGATTTGATCAGTGATAGAATGAAACATCAGATTTCAAGAGAATCTGTCTGAATTGCAGTCGCTGTAAACTAGCTTCCTCATGTCTATCAATGGCTGTAGAAATTCTTCATCTGTAGTGAAGAGTGCTAAGTTTCCAGTTTCTAAAGAGTACAAGCAGGGGACTAAAAAAAACGATCAGGTTCTGTGTAATTAATACAACTTAGTTCCAGATAATGGTCCAACAGTGAGATGCAATAACCCCATAGTGATCAGGGATGAAAGATTTTCTAGCATATGTGTGATAACCAGTGATATTGACTAATTATTAACACCCACAAATGTGTCTGGAATGACCACTGCACCAAGGGGGCACCAAGATGCAGCATGTTTATTCTTTCGAACCTTTATATTTGAATAAAACAGCAGAGGTATATAAAAAATATAAGACTTGTGACTTAGGTATAATACAGGCTCATTTTCATCCCAAACTCACAACTGTTACATGTCAACTAAGTCTTTCTTCATCCCCCTTTTTGTGAACCTTCTCGGAAAAGACAGTGGTCTGCAAACTCCCAGTGCGTAACAGATGGTTTTCTTTTAGACAAATCCAGTATACACATTCTGATTATTGTAAATATTAGTGTTACTTGATGAGGAATAGTTAAATAAAGGGTATAGCTTAGCATTTTTCCTGCCCTTTGATGTTGCAGTATGAAGTTTTATGTCAGTATTTCTCCTCTTGATTTGGTAATTGAAAAGTCAATAAGGTTTATGGGTAACTGACGAAGAAGGGGGTAATTTATGTAAAGATAAAACGGGGGAAATTGTTTCGGTCAATAGAATATCTAATAAACTCGTGGGCTATGCTTCGATTGTTGGGGTTGTTTTGAGAACATATGCAGTCGTAGATACTGTCATGCAGAGAATTTTGAACATAATCTGAAATATTTACAATGGTGTGATATAATCCCTTTCCATCACGAGAAGACGGATTTCTTTTCAAACTGTAGTTATCTCAGCATGGTTTCTTTAAACTTGCAGACACAAAGGTCTACCTCCAATGTCACAGGGTGGAAGTAATTTGTCACTAGAAAATTTCCGACTTTCTCTACTCTAAGTACTCAGTAGATTATGTGAGCAAACAATTTGATTGATTTCTGGTGCCGAAATTCCTTCTCAATATACCCAAAGAGAGGATTTCCAGCATGAATATGTATTTGTCAAACCTTGTTGGGTTGAATTTTTTTTTTCTTTCATAACAAAAGATGGTCAGATAGGATTGTATACTTCTCAGTAAAATTGCAGGAAAGACACATAAACATATTTTTGTATTGCTTAATGTTTTGTTCGCTTGTTTAAAAGTGCAATTCCTTGACAGATCTGTAGACTTCAGTGATGGTATAATGTGGCGGAACTCTTTTGATTCCAGCTCCGGAGGTATTTTATCAAATAATTATTTTTAATGTCAATTGATGTCTGATGTTTGCTGCCTTGTTTGTTGGACAAAAGAGGAAATGAAACATAAAGTTATGCCCAATATAGTTCCTAAAGATTCCTCAGTTATGAAGAGGGGGAAAAAAATACTTTAGTTGATAAAAATCGTTATTAGCTCAGTCCATTAATTCCCTTGTTTGGCCAGCAGCAAAAGTGATGTAGCTGGCACCAGCAGGGCAATAAAAATGTAATTGTGACGCAACATTGTGCAGGTAAAAAAATTAGCAATTCAGGCCTGGAGGGTAGATAGTGAAGTGAAAAAACGGAGCGCAAAATGATTTGTATCACATTCAGGTAGAAAAAAAATTGGTGAGGAGTTACGAGTTAATCATTGATAGTGAACAAGACTTGTTTGACCCTCAGACGATTCAATAAAAGAGTGAAGAAATTTCTGGGGGTTTTTTAAATAAAATATGTAAATTGTTTTAATGATGGTAGTTACACCCTTTCCGTCGGCATTAGCCTGATAAATTTAAAACGGAAATATTATTCTTTAAATGCGTGGTTTGTTTTGTTTTGTTTTGTAAAATATATGTATAACGGATATCATAAGCACAGGTGTGTTTCTAATGTGAGGTTAATTATGTGAAAACTCAAATTTTGTAATGTTAAGTCTCTAATTTAAGGATTTTTTTTTTCATTTTTAATTGTAGTTCATATAAAATGTAATGAGAAATGTGTTTACAAAAAAGGTTAAAGAATAATTAGAAGTTTAAAAAAAAGTCTTTGTTGGAAGATATAGGTTATTTAGGCAAAATGTCTACGAGCGTCTTTATCTCTCCTCTGTGATAAGTAGACAATAAAAGGATTATTTGCTTTAAAAGTTTAAAAACATTTTACTGTGAAATTATCTTTCAACCCTCTCCAGCCACAAAATCTTAAATCACACACCTGACAATTTACCCATCATTTACCCACCATTCGATGACCACAGAGGTGACAAATGATGGCTATCTTTATTGTTATGGGTAGCCAGGCAGACCCTCTTCCACTGACCAGAGGAAATATCGGAGGATATTATGTTACCAGGCGTGTAATCATGATGTAACTGGGCCATTCAGCTCCGACATCTTCATTAGATCATGTCTCCTTTCCAACTGTGATTTGCTTTTAATCTATAAAAATTCAAATTTAACCTGCTGAAAAAAAGTGATAATAACTACCTAAATCCCACTGAAAGTCCGTCTCCAAAATGGTTTTTTCCACTGTTTACAAAATACATCGACACCAAAGTCATCCCTTTCATTTGTAAGGATGCAAAGGTGGACTTTTTACTCAGATTCATCTCAAGTTTCCATCAGACATTAAAGGATGAAAGAAGACATTAAAATGATGCATGTAGTACATTCATATCTTGTTATCCAGATCCATTAGATTTTTTGACATTAAGAAATATTTTTATTGTCATAAAAATGTTGTCATCCTTACAATAATATGCAGTTTCATTTTCTATTGTCTGTTTTGCGCTTTTATGTCGTGCAGGAAGCGTGATTCATGATAGAAGGGGCAACATCTTTCTATCAGCTTTGGTCATGCAGAGCTTTTGAAGTTAGAAGGGGCATTAGTTATTGGAGGGTCTTTTCATCTTGCATGACACTTAATACATAATAAAGGTCAGCATCTAAATCTTTCTTTTCCAGCTACAGAAACCTGTGTATTTGGTTAATGGGATGTGCATACATTTTAGGTGAAGGTCTACCTTGTACAATGTATTTGTTTTTGATACAGATCACAATTATTTAGGTTCAAACAATATTTTGATATCTCGAGCAGAGACTATATGGTACCAGCTTGAAAGTATGCAAACAAAACTGTAATAAGACTAGGATTATAATGTAACTTCTACATGCATAGACAGTTTACCTAATGACTGTTAAACTAAGTGAAATAATCACAAAGAACTGAAGTAATTGTCTGCTAGGTATCATGGCGCTGTGGGTGTCGGGTCATTTGGCCACCCAGAGGTAAAACTCTTATGGGGTTTTGTTTGCACTGGTTGATTTAAGCTATGCTTTAATAAGACATAATCTTTCCCTATGTGTTTAATACTTCTAGTATGGTGCTTAAATTCCATGTTATTAGGTATCCATAAAGTGTGTGATCAAAGCACATGTATGGGGAGCAGGACTTACGACACCCCAAGTACGCCACCATGAACTCTGTTTACTCCCATGTGGCATTGTATCCCGGCTCCTCTTCTGATTTAAAGCAATGAAAAATTCATGAGTTGACTTTCTGCTTGAAAAAAGAGATTAAAATCAGTTTTAATGCAAACAAGGGAGAAATTTGAAACATATAACGACAATATTTTGTCCTGCGTGTTGTTTTACGAGATTATTGTGTAGTTTCATAAATCTCGTGAAACCGAAGATATCGTTGTTATAAATCTGTCAAAAATTCCAATATAGGGGAGGGGGAGAAAAAAGATACATGGAAAATAATGTTCAGATATTGTACAAGATGAACCAGTGATAAAAGAGAAAGAAAAACAGGGTCAGTTATTGGGTGAAAAATTGCTGGAATGTAACACAAATATCCATATGTTATAATTAACATTGTGTTGTGATTTGCTTAGATGATATATGATTTTGTACCTCAGAGATTTTTAAAGGCAGGATTAGTTCAACAAAGAAAACAGGAACCTGGTTTATTGTGGAAAGAAATTAAAGTTGCTCAAGCATTGATGGCAAGATTTGGTTATGAGCCATCATTAGGATATTGCTATAGCCATAATGATGTTTGAACATGCAAATTTCGTTTGATTTCATAACGAAGTTAAGGCATGTGGTAGGTATATTTTCTTTATGATGTGTGCAACTTTTCATATTTCTCCTGGGTAATTCCACCTATGTGCAAACCATGCCTTACATCAAAGGTCATAATGATGGATTATGTTTAATGCTCCATTTCAAGATTGCAATATGATATTTTTGCAATTGGGTTTTAATTCAATAAGAAGGCAAATATATCATCATTATTGCTCAACATTAGGGCAATGTGTGCTCCAGTTCCTAATGCAGTAAGTAACCGATTTATTTGAGAAAGATAAATAAATTATTTCTCAATATCTTCTGAAGTCTTTATCTTTTGCTGTAGCATGCAAACAAAAAATCAGCAAATATTTATTGTGTAAGTAATTTTCTTAGAATTGATGGATTCTTGAATTCTAAGAGTTATGCAAAAATGGCTTCCCTCTATTCTGAAGTTGTTATTGTTATATTTCCATGCCAAAAGAATATCAGCATTGTGAAAAAGAATAGTATCACCTTCTGAAAAATTCTTCAGAAAACTGCCAGAAAAGTGACAAATGTGGAAAACTCCCCATCCTCATTCTGATTGTACTCATTGCAGCTGTCCCTGCCAGTGTGTTAGAATGAGAGTGCATGTTGAGTATTGCCAAAGCTTTTGAAAATGTGAAAAGATGGGTGCCTTGCTGGAAGAAAAACTGAAACATTGTAGTTTTAATGACTCTTCACTCCCCAACTAGAAAAATATCATAATTAGGTTTGCTGAGAATCAAAGTCATCTTGTGCACCAAAGTGTTTGTGCTTTAGTTTTCCTCCTGCATGGAGATCCAAGGCTTTGAGTGGCATCTTCAGTACAAGTATGGCTGATCAAACAGCAGCTAATTTACTGCTCACAGGAACAAAGGGGGCTCTGCATGAGGAAGGGATATTTCTTACCATGAATATTAACAGCTGTAAAGGTCAATATATTAAATTTCTTCACACTCTTCATTTTTTGCAGAAGAAATGAGAAATGCATAGCACACACAATTTCTCCTCAGAAGCTTCTACAAACATGACGAAGTTAAGGATCTAATCCTGGATCAATATGTGAGCTACAAAGCTGCTCAAGCAAATTTTGAGAAATTCTGCAACAATTTGGTCGAATTAAAAATCAATTGGTACATAACTGGTGCTTAGGATCAAGCCATTAGAAAACTCTACAGGCAGCCAGGGGAACACTTTGTAGCAAATATGTTACACAATGAACACATTTTCATGTTTAGAATGTGTCTGGGTTTCAGGAAAGCAAATTGGCCTGTTGTGTGCTCTTAGAGGTATAATGTTAAGAAGATCATTTTGAATGGCTCATTTGCTATTGTCCAGGTGAACTAGCCAACCTTTTTGACATTCCTATAGCCATAGATCAGAAGGGAATTGTGTGTACAGTATTTAAGATTGGGTGGTTTCACGATGCTGAACAGGTCTTTAAAGGTATTTGTTTGATGTGGGAAAGAAATAATCTAAAAAGCTTTTGTAAATATTTTCTTAAAATAGCAGAGATTACAAATTTTAAACACTCAGTTTCAATGTTCAGAAAGATTTGACCATATTATGACTTGTAGTATTATTGTTATATCCACAAAATGGGTTGGACAATAAATTACTGTATAGGGTGTAACATTTTCACATAAATGACATAACCAACCCTTAATAAAATAGCAGTGCTGTTTTAAACATAATAATGGAAAGTTTAATGAAAATTAAAAGAGATCTTGTCGTAAACCTTTGGCCTGCCTTTAAGCTGTCAGTAACATGAGATGGAGAAGTATCGGTGAGGCAGAAAGTTAGGAAGTCATGAAATATTCATAAAGGCATAGAAAAAAAATGTTTTATGGGAGAATAAGATTTGAAAGTAGTAGACAGTGTTCTGTTTCATCAACTGGAGTTCATGTTACATCTCAGATTCTAAATGAAGATTTTCTGTAGAGCTTTTATGTTCATCCCTCTGCATTATTCAAATGATCCACAGATAAAATACAGTTTTGATTAATTAGCTCTATCAAGAGAAATATTGTTAATGCTAATGGTCCCTTTGTCATATCAAGAAATTCTCTTAATTATAAGTGATATGGGTTATATCATAAAAAGGGCCATAAAGTGAACAAAATTAAGGATTTGCTTAGTTTGAAAATTGCCAATTTTTTCCACCAGTATCTGGAGCATAGATCACTCTATCTATGACAGGCTAAATGTTCCATTGATTAACTGGGAATTAAAACCAGGGACTTTATTGCTTGGACAGTATGGAGTGTGGAAATGAAAAGTCATCCAGTGCCATCGTAAAAAAACTGCAGTGCTCAATTTGTTGACTGTTTCTATCTTCTGGTTGTCAACGTATTTGAAGAATGGTTCTGCTTTAAGCTTTTATATTGGTAATCTTTTCTAATGAAACAATAGAAAGGGTGCATTTTTTCAGTAGAAATTCCAAATCTTTCCCCAGTACAAATTGTAGAGGGAGGTGAGAATATCACATATCATTCAATCCCCACCATTACTTATTAATGTATCCCCCTCCTTTTCACCATGGAACTACGTGCTGACTGCCTCTTGCGCATCTGACAGACTGATTTAGATAGATTATTTGCAAAAGCCATTGACACCAGCCATTGATAAAATCATTTTCTCCAATGTTTTTATAGCATCATTGGAGGATTTTGTATAGATATCCCCATGATTTTTATACTGGAGAAATCGAGTTGCATAAGCCATAAATCTAAAATAGTTTCAGATGGTATTCCAGAATGGGTGCTAAATGTCTGAGAACAGTAAAATAAAGGTTGCATTGCAGAAACATCTGTTACTTTCTGTTTTTCAGTGCTTTCAAAGTATTTCTTATATATTTCTGAAATTTGGCAGAAACCAATGGCTGTTTAATGCAGTGCAGATTAAAAAAAAACAGGTGCATGCATTTAAATGCACATTCTAATGTGTCAACAGTTTGCATATTATGGCAATTTTTTATTTTGAAGTTGATTAAAATGTTGTAAAAGTTAAGAGGTACCATAGGTATTTTTTTTTTTTTTTTTGCTTGAACGTCAAAGGTGCACTGAGCATTTGAGAATGATTTTATATGCAGTGGTGAGCTATCCTACGAGACCTATTGATCATGTTGGGAATTTTTAGTTAATTCTATGCAATCCTATATCCCATACAGATGGTGGGTCTCCACCTTCACCATTAAGGCAGAATAAAGTGCCCATTTTTAACACATTGGTCCAATAATTTCTCACATTGATAGGCAGAATTTTCCCTTGCTCACCAGAAGGAAACAATTGTTCATACATATGGTTCCCTTTATATACTGATCTTTCAAATTTATTTGAATTCTGAGAATTAATTGAAGATTACTGCTTTTTGGTTGTTTTCTGGGATATGTTCCTTCCCCCAAGTTGCATGCCCCTGAAGTCAATGTGTTGTTTTGTGATACATGGCAAAACATTAAGTTTCAACTTTGTTTCAGTATATGTCTGCTTTTAATCCGTGCGAAACGCTTGATGTTTCCAAGCCGATTGATTTTAATTTGAAACAGGGTAATTCCTCTCTGTAGAATGTTGCTTAAAACAAGAGAAAGAGCCAAAAGCCACTTGTAAAATTTGTATTGAATAAATAATCGGCTTGGAAATCTTCCCTGTTTGAATGTGCTGCTAATTTGTTGTTTGCTATCCTGAAAGTGTAAAAATATGTGGCTGATTAATCAAAGGAAGATTTTTAGACGCAAAGGTGCAATTCTTCAATTTTTGTAGCATGAAAAATACATGAAACAATTTTAAAAAGCTTTTGAATTGCTTTTTAATAGCCATTATGTAAAAACATCAAGTTTTCTCAGCTTTTTGCTGTTAAATTACAGAATGTCTATCAGGTTGAGGTGTCGGAAACAAATTGCATTGATGTGATTAGGTCCTTGACAGTTGGATTATTTTCATTATTTGTAGTCTTTTTTTTCTCTTGGTTTCTACTTATAACTCACAAAAACAAAACTCGTGAAAAAAAGCCATTTAATTTACAGTTTAATGGATTTCTAACATTATCAGTTCATTGCAGCATCTAGGAATTAGGCTTAATTTCAAATCCCCTCAAGCAAATTGCATATGAACTAGTTTAAGAATGCCATGAATACTTTTGCTTTCTGTTAACAATGTTTTCTCTCTCCTAAAATGTTTTCCTTTGAACTGGGAAAATAATAAGAGGTTTGCTTTGTTGGAAGTGGAGCAACTATACAACAGAAATATTAGCTGACATAAGAAGATGTGCTATGCTTCTAGCATATAGTACTGATGATAATGGCCCACAGATTTCTTTCTGTGTAAACAGTATCAGAAGACTTTGCACATCAGGTCAGATAAAAATAGTAGATATATGTTCTAAATTCTTTCCAATGCACCATAAGGCATACAATAGTTTAGCCATATTTCTGTTGCCAGATTGACTCGCAAACCAGCAGTTGGTTGTTGTCAAAGGAGAGAGAAATGAATGAAATTTTTTTATCATTACACTACATTAGCTTTTACATTCCTCATATTTGTCATGAGTCCTAAATGCCTTCTCGGTGTGGGTAAAATACGAGACTGTAATTGCCTTTATTAAGGCAAAACAGCCTGATTAAGAAGACTAATACAAGACTTCAACAAATACAGATGTGTGATGAAATGACAGGATAATTATCTTGTGAGGCAAAACTCCATACTTATGTGGTCAGCAATGTTTTCTGGGTATTGGCATTCTCCGATTGGAATTTCCAAGTAATCTTCTTGCCAATCTTTCAGCCATATTAGAAGTAATTGTGAAAGCTTATAGGGTTTCATCAGTGCTGTAGCGATTTTGGATTTTGTCCTGCATTGCTTCATAGCATACAAATGAAGCCTGACAAAAAATAAGTATTTTTCTCTTGGAGTCTCATTTCTGGTTTCAGCATTGATTGAGAACTTAAGTGCCATAAACGACATGATTACAAACATGCCATTTAGAAAATAAAAAACCAAAATGAAACAAAACAAACCACATTTTATTGGCTTTTAAGAAGTCCATTCTCCTCATTATGCAGAGTTTCCATTTAATTTTGAAAGAACAATTTCTACCCATGAAGATGTTGAGACTTTGGATGCAGTGCACACTGGGATGGCTCATTAATATTTGTCTTCCTGCAGCAGACATCTTGGTTGGAAACCCAGCCGATTGTTACATCTCAATATTGGGACTGTAATCTCTCTCCTCCATCACCAGTATTGAGAGCCATCAATACTCAATACATCATTCTGGGGAGCAATTACCACATTTCTAGTCAGATAACACCTAGCTTGTTGCCAAACACTGGCGACTCCTGAATTCAATTTTCTTCAACATTGCAATTTTTTTTTCTTAGAAAGAAAACACAAAAAAGTTAACAGAAGCTAATCAGTTTCCAGCAATTTAATGTGTGAAAATTTTGTTGCTAAAAGGATTTTTAATTTGATTACTGTCAGATGCAATGAGGAAGAGGGGATATCTTCCTGAATGAAACAAGAAGGTACCGAAGATTGCAGTTGGTAACCTTTTTTTGAAAACTGTTTGAATAAAACTTTTTATAGATAATGCATAGAACCTTGGATCCTTAATTTCAAGATGATGACATGAATGATAATTTACATGTATGAAAAATTGGACTCTGCATGGTTAATTGAAACCAACAGGGCCTAATGACCCATCAGTTATTGATATATGAGGCTGGCTCTGCACAGAACTTGTCAGGACTAATTGGACTGAATGTCCAGAGATAATTTTCTTCACACTCAAATTTGTCAAAATTTGATATGGACAATACACCTCTAAGGAATGGGGGGACTTCCTGACTTGGCTGACAGATATATGATTCATTAGGTCTGTAACTACAGTCTGTGCCCAATGATAACCCCAGACAAGTTTGTCAGCAAACCTCCTATAACCTGACCACTGGCATATTGGCTTCCTGGGGGAATTTGACCAAGAGAAAAATTATGATTTATTACATGGTGTGATTTGATAGCATACAAAGACACAAACTTGGGTATTACTGGCAAAAGATCTTGTTCATTATGAGATAAAGATGTGACTGATAAAAGCAAAGAGCATAACAACTTGGGTATTAGTGATAAAGAGGTTTATTTTTTTCCATCTAGATCTTTGTTCTAGTTCACAGCAGTTCCATCATGTTTTAACTTTGTGGTAGTATTCCTGCAGTGTTGACTAAATAGCATTTGCAAACAATTCCTATCTTTTACATCCAGCCACTTCAGGAATGATAACCATCTCATAAATATTTAGATGTAAACCTATATACACACTTTGGAGACATGATAATCAGCTAGGAAGTCTTTGTCACTTCCCCCCTGGATAGCTGTAGGGGCAGACAGACTGTCCGCCACACCAGGAGGGCAAGAAATTGGCCAGAAAGAGATGGTCCTCAAAAGTGATGTTTGGCACCTTTGCATTTCATATAAAAATTGGATGGGCTCTAATTGTTTGTTTATGCCTGTTCATCATCACCTGAGGTGACTGGCAACAAGCAAGGAATCTTGGTGTCAGGACCCAGGTGACCTTTGGTTGATGTATACCAGAGTTGGCAATGATCTAGTTGCCTTCTGCTTTGCACACAAGTGTTTTCCTCTAGTGTAATTTGGTTGTTTATGTTCTTTTAATATTCTTGTTTAGAAGTCATAAAAATAAGAGGTTGAAAAGGGTATCTATAGTGTCCAGCTAATGGTAGTATAATGAGAGATAAGCTTTAGCCAAGGTGATAACCTTTAGCTGATAGCCATCTTCCCATTGTGTGGACATTGATACCCTATTGTACCTGGTCTGCTGCTTAACTGAGCTGCAAATTGAGGAAATCTGTAATATCCTTTGATGAATATAAAAGCATTTCCTTTGTAAAATTGCCCCAGATTTAGTAGAACAGATAGCCATCAATTATATACAACAAGGGTAGAGCTATAACTCCTGAGCTATGGTCTATGAAAATAAATATTGATATAGGACAGGGCTTGCTCTGCCCAAATAACCTGCAGACCTTCTACATAAACAATCAGTCTATGTACATATACATAATTATAAACATTGGTCAAGCTGAATCAGATAAAAACTGCTGTGTCAATGAATGTAAATGCATAAATTTCTCCATGCAGCCAAGTGTCTGTTAGAAAAACATATTTACTCTGTCCTAGTCATCTGTAATAGCAGGTTTGCATCCATTTTACTGCCATGAGTCTTCTTTAGCAATACATTACTTGGTTTTCTAAATATCTGTACATTTGTATGTGTGTAATGAATTGATGATTTGATATGACAAATGACAAAAGAAATAAAATTAAAATTTTGGTTGACATGTTGTAATCCCACTTCAAAGGAGGGGTCTTAATTACCTAGTAATGAAATGGAGATAATTTCTAAAGAATATGCAAATTGTAAAGAGAATCTTATTTGGCCTCAGCAATTAATCCATCTGTCTTCCTACCAAGCAGAGACAGCATTCACAAGTCCAGGACCAATCTAAGAGTCCATCTGATGTGTGCACACAAGCAGAATCTATAAAACAAACTTTCTCTTATCTTTGCCACTCAGCAATGCCATAAATAAACATTTTCTGGAACCATTGTGATGGCCATCTTGTCTCATCTTTAAGAGCATAAACCTGTTTGGGTTGGACTAGCTTGCCAGGGAAAAACAGAATATTGTATCAATAGTTCGCTTTTATTGATCTTTGTCTTGTTGGACATCCCCTAGTAATGAGGAAATTATAGGAATATTTCAATAGGTATTGATTGTTTGTGGAAGAAGTATGAAGAAAACTAGAGAATTTGCTCTGGTTCTCGAGTGTCCCTTGTTAAAACAGTCAAAGTGACCAAATGATGGAACAAGAGGTCATCAGATGTTGTTGTGCTCCCAAGTGGCCCCAGCGAGTCCATTTTCAAAGGATTTGTCCCATGATAAGAGCCTAATGGGTATTGTCCATTATGTCATGCAGTTTCCTTTTAGATTGGCCCTTCACACTGACAGGTGATTCACATTCAGAACAACTGGTCATGGCTTTCTAATGCAGATTACTCTGTATTCAATCAATAATTAATCAGGATAGAGTTAAAAGAGGTCGAAAAAGGTGAATTGCATTTGACAATATTGAATTTTGCTATTGGGTATTTACCTAAAGATGGAGCAGATCTAGCATCAAAGAGAAAAACAGAAAATCTTGCACTTCTGCCTAGTTTATGATTTATGGGGTTTTCTTGTAATAAGGTAATCTTCGTGAAAAGAGTAGTAACATGTTAAGACTGGTTTCACAAGCAGATACAGAGGGTACTGTATTTGGGGGGACTTCAGTGTGATATGTGTCAGAAAGATTGGGCAGACATGAACCAGACCCAGCCATTTTCTTCCTATGGTTAATTTATTAACACTGTAATAAGCACCCTTGATATGACACACAATCTTTACAGCAGTGAGTTCATGATTTTAATTGATCATAAAGTTTTATTTAGTTCTGCTGGCACCAATCATACCAGATGTTACAGATAGTAAATATTGTTCTACTGCCCAGAATTACAGCTTTTGATCCTAGTCTAAAGCTTTCCAAACCAAATTTGTCACTTTGACAACAAGTCCATCAAGATAGATGGGGTTTGTGTATTAATGGGTCAGGGAGGGGTTGTATTGTGGTCGGTTGGAGGAAGAAAATTGTTTTAAAGTCCAGCAACATGACCACAGGGCTTGTAATTATACCATAGATCCATATTAGTGTTCCTCCTATCTCATTTAAATGGCTGAAATATGGTGATGCCATGCCACAAGTTCAGAGAAAACCTACAAATGGATTCCATAGATTTCGTTTTCAGAGGAAGATTAGGTTTTGCTCATGGACAAATCAATTTAGTGCTTGGGATAAAAAAAATAATAGCCATTCATTTGAAGCTGGAGTGCATGTAAATTTTTGCTCTCCTCCCAGGCATTTTATCACTACTATGGTGAGACTCGTAGGTGCCGCATTGACAAGGTTCTAATCCCAGTAATTTCTGCAAGATTGCTAATGCACAGAATTGATCCTGATTGTGTTGAGTTCTTCATTATGTGTCTTAATGCAAAAGCTTGATGTGCACTGGGTGAGAGTTGCTCTAGGTGCCAAGGAAAAATTGTATAAATCTCAGCGCCTAAGTATGGCTAAATAACCATGCTTTCATATCGATTTACCTCAAAAAATGTACCAAATACTAGAGATTATTTGTATTTATGATCTGAATCTGGCTTTAAAAAGTGTGTTCTTTAAAACGTAATAGGATAGAACTTTAAATCAAGGGAAATGATACTGTATGCAATGCATATTTAACAATTTAGACTCTGATTATATTGTCTCTTCTAGGTGCCTCGCCAAATGACCAGAACTCCTACCCACGAATATCGGAACACCCTCAAAATGGTTACTTAGCTAAAGACAACCCCGCCACCTTGAATTGTCAAGCGGACGGCAACCCCCCACCCACTATAACTTGGTACCACAATGGGGAAAAGGTGGCAACTATTGATGAAGACCCCTACTCACAAAAGATGCTGATTGAGGGAGGCAAGCTTTTCTTTTTGAGAGTCATTCACCAGAAAGACAAGTCAGATGCGGGCGTGTACTACTGCAATGCTACCAACAGGCTGGGAAGTGCCATCTCCAGAAATGCCACCCTGAAAATTGCGGGTAAGGAAAGTTGAAAAATATGAGGCGCAATAAAATGCACTTTTTTCACTTTGACAGAGAAAACGTGATGAGTATTTTGAAAAATAATGATACTCCAGTTTTGAAATTTTTGGGGGAAAAAAAAAGCCTTGGCAAATATTATGTTGTTAATTGCTATCTATCTGCAACATGTTTGGGAGTTGCCTATATATTTAGAAAAGTTTCAAATTGATGTGAGCAAAATTAGCGGATTAGCAGTAAAAAGTGACATTTGTAAATGCATGATGGAGATTCATGACCCACTTATCCAGTTAAAAATAAATGGCTACTGGCTTTTAGTGATAAAACTTGTTTTTGTAATGGCTTCAAAGCACCTTGTTTTCTTTTATGCTGATACGCATGCAGATGGTAAAGGCCGAAATCTCCCAGGCTAAGCTGCAAAAAGAAATAAAAAGAAATTACTTTATCATTGTTTTATTTGTACATGCATTGAAGGTATTTGAGGATTGATAATTTTTTTCACCCAGAGTAAAAAAGGGCCGAATGTACACATTTTGGTATATTAAATTTGAAAATTCATATCCACAAGCTTTGTCAAATAAATATTCTGTATCTCTTTAAAGACACCCCTTTTCACTTTTTTTTTCTATTTAAATGAATTTAAATGGTTTGAGAGCAATTTAATGGTATTTCCATAAATAGGCGAAAAATAGATGGGATTTGTTAGAGTGTGCAGTGCGGGATGAAAGAGGACAAGGGAACATGCAGTCAGTTATGTAGATAGAATGATAGATAACATTGATGTTGTCTCTTGTAGCCAGGAGTTGCATAATGATATCGTTTCATTGTCCAATTTATTGGAAATTATACCTTTACGGGGGTGAGAAGAATTCTAAAGTTTGGCTGCTTGTTATGGAAATTGAGACTAGGGCATGAAGTTTTATAAGTTTTTGATGGGAAAAGTTTGTAATTTTATGGAGTGTCAAAATGTTTTGTAGTTCCCCTTTGTACAAAAGATTGAGGTAATAAAAATTCTCAATAAATTCAAACCACTGCATCCAAAGGGCTTTGCAAGAGAACGATGATATGCAAATCTCTGACTTAAGTTGTTTATCATTTTTCTCGATGTGCTGCAGATTTATTTTCCCAGCTGCATGTAAAATAATTTGAATATCTTATCGTTGACACAACAGGTGCACATCTATAAAGATCATTTTCAATAATTGTTTCATATTGATATCTTAGACAACAGAGGGGTATCAAGATGCTGCTTTAGAATACTTTTTGTGTTAAAAATTTGAGATGCTTGTGATTTTCTTGTCTCGTGAAATTCCAACATTTAGCAGCTTAATGTCTGTTGTATGATCTGAAAGGTAGACATGGGAAAGAATCGATCATCTGCTCTCAAATGAACCCCACTTTACATAGCAATGTCCCAAAAGTGCCTTCAGTAATTTTGCAAAGTGCTTCTTTTAAACACTGTAAATATAAAATAGTGAGGTTACTGGTTAAAAAAAAAACAACAAAACATTATCCTGCTAAAGTTATGCTGGAATCTCTTACGATAATATTCTGTTGTAGTTCTGAGAGACGATTTTCTCCAATCACCATCCAATAAGAGTGTGTCCATCGGTGACAAGGCTATATTTAGCTGCCGTCCCCCGCGAGGAGAGCCAGAACCCAAAGTCCTGTGGATGAAGGGAAGAAAGTTTCTGACAGACAGCAACAGGATAAAAATTTTGGAAAATGGGGACCTGATCATTTCCCAAGTCACATTAAATGATGCAGATAATTACAAATGTATCGCCACAAATACTGCAGGAGAGAAAGAAAGTGCCCCAGCCAGACTTACTGTTCTGGGTAACATATTGTTTGCTATTCAGTTAATCAATTGAAGTACGAATTGCAAGTAGAGTTTTGAATAAATAGTATTGTAGTTTTTATGGTACGTGGCTTGAAATTGTGTAAAGGTTGAATTATTACCAAAATTAATGGCTACGCATGAGAAAGCATACATGTATTTCTCGACAGGAACAGTATTATATTCAATTTTATTCACAGAGAAACCTAGTTTCCGGAAAGCACCAGTGGACCAGATCACCATGGAAGGCAAGGCGGTGCATTTTCCCTGTGAGGTGGTGGGGGATCAGCCCATATCAGTGGAATGGAGGAAGGAAAATGGGGCTCTGAAGTTTGGGAGGGTCAGGGTGCTCAATGACAACACCCTTAGAATAGAAAAAGCTGAGGCAGAAGATGCTGGACTGTATGTGTGTATGGCATCTAATTCAGTTGGAACAGCGGAGGCAGTCGCTAGACTTACTGTCCAGTGTAAGTTATACGAGTGAAAAGCAAAACAAAACTTTAAGTAGATAGATTTATTAGAACGAACATGTTTTCATTGTACTTTGTCATAAGATACAGAATTGTTACATATTTCAAGGGTCTTTCCAAAGACATAAATTTTTATGAAAATTACCTCCTGGCCTTTTTCAAAAAATATTCATTGAAGATGGGGGTTTTAAGTTCGAATATATCTTCCTGATAAAATACAAAATCTAGAATCAACATCTGTCAAATGAAAAATGTAATGGAATCAAAAATGCCTGGATTTTGTCAAACTCTTCCTGAAGAATCTGGTTCAAATGTTACAGCACTGAGTGACATCAATCATTTTTCTTTGCTGTACATGAAAAATAATGTGTAGATATAATGGGGGACTTCCATGAGAAGCAAATCTTTGTTTTTATTTTTGGAATGCTCCTGTGGTGGATTTGTGAAACCGAGTGTTACACTTTTGTGATTTGTCTAGGCAATATCTGTTTTTATCTGGTCAATGGTTATGTAAAAGTTTATGATGTCAGCATTTTCCTCAAAATGCAAGATTATCTATTGCGATTGTGTTTAGAAGAGAGACTTGCAGAAGTTAATACTTTGCTAAAGATGAATGAAGGAATTGATAAGAAGTTTGACTGAGCATTGTATTTCATGTTCTAGACATTTGGAGCACTTTTAATCAATTTTAATCAGTATTTAAAGACAGTAAACATATATTTTCACAGTTTTTGACCCAAATCATATGAATTATATTACCTAAACCATGGGTATGAAATGGGATATTTATTTAGTATTTTTTATGCAATAAATCAGACTGTTGATTTAGACTTGATATTGTTTTATATATGATTGTCATATCCAAGAATTTAAAAATGTTATTTTGGAACTTAAATTCAGTTCATTGGCCCTGACCCCATTCATACATGATAACATGAAGCCTTGATAGCTAAAGACATGATCTATCAGGTAACATGTTTGATCCATATAAAAATTTTGATGTGATCTAGTAATCATTTCAAAATGTTTATGTAATATGTGTGCCTGTTTTGAAATGATTTACTACCATGTACTTAAGGAGGTAAGATTTTAAATTGTAATGAATATTTCTCTTTTTTTTATAGATATGCCATCATTTGACGTGAGACCCCATGACCAGGTGGTGGGCGTGCGGCGCACTGTCACTATGCACTGTTCCGTCACTGGTATCCCACAACCCACCATTATATGGAGCAAAACATCAAACAAGCCCTCTGGAGAGAAGGTAACTATATATCCGTCCAGCATCGCTTCAAACTATAGTCCCGTTATGTTTCATATAATGCGCAATGATTGCGGAGTGCCTCTTACACTTAAAACACATATTTATTCATTATCGTCTGGCTTTTGAGTGGATAGATCAAATTTGCATTAATTTCTCAGTTTTATACCATGTAGTCTGAAGTATGAGGTATTTGTTGGATTGTATAGGCGGTCATATTGAGGACAGAGAACTTAGGAGTCAAGCATCATGCTAATGCAATAAGTGGGTATGAATTTTATGGTGGTTTTGAGAACATGGAAAAACATCATTACAAGGAAAATGGTACCATTGTTGTCAACATTGACACTGATATATGATTCAGCTAGGTTGCAACCTTCATCCACCACATTCAAAGTAATTCGGGCTTGAGTCTTTATGGTGTTTTTTTTTTCTGAATCTCTTTGAACAATTTGCTATTATAGAACAGTAGTAGTTTAATTTCCATGGCCTTGACAGTTTAGGATTTAACCTTAAGTCAATGGCTCAAGAGAATCAGAAAGCCTTCCATCAATTTTGCTGATCAATGAAAAAGCTACATCATGAAGGCTTTTCTACAGTCGGTGCTCGTGCATCAAGTGGATTTACTCCTAACGTGATGGGCATTCTCTTGCAATCATTAATGTATAGGTCTTAATGTTACGGACGGAATACAAATGTAAGCTGAATTCTACCAAACTGATGTTGAAAATCCCCCCAAGTTAAACAACAGGTTGTTAGATGTACTTGTTCTTATTGTGTGAAGGTTTGTAAATGGGTATTTATTCCAGGTAGAAAAAAAAAATTGCCTACTAATTCTTAAGTTTCTTATCGAAGTCATACAAAATTCACTTCCCTGCCATTTCATCACTGTCTTTTTGACCCAGGCAATAAAAAATTCATATTCCAGCCAGGAACCATTAAGTGCATTGACATGATTGATAAATTGCATTAGATTTATGCTTTTCTTCCTAGTCCAGCTCTTTCTGAAGACAAGAGATTATGATATTGTTCTGTGCTTAGGAATTCTGGCCCTCCGCAGTGGAAGGCCATCAATCCATTAGACAGCAATCCTATAAGCACAGGCAATTGGAGCTGAGTTAAAAAGGAGATTAAATATTTCATATGAAAAGAATAGTATACCTCCCCATAGTTCATAATTTTGTCATTAACTTTTTCAGGTTTGTTATTTGAACACTGAACTGATCCTTTTACAGGGTTGTTAATAGAGGCATTGCATAAGTGTATTTCTGGCACACTTAATCATTCATGAATGCTATTCTGTATTGAATAAAGAATTGGAATTCAATTGTGGTAGATAATGTGATTTTTACAAATGATTTTCAATCCACAACTTTTGCACTGAGGAGAACAGCAGTGCATTAAGAATTTAAGGTTTTATGCAAATTTTAAGTTATTTATTCTCTAAAATCATGTTTGTATTCTGAGACTTATGGATTTCTATGATTGCACTGGAATAAAATTGGATCATGAAAAATTTGATTAATGGCATCTTATTTTGTGTCTATGAAAAATGGGTCCACACTTGTTCCGCAGGTTGTGATTAGTTGACCTCTTGTACGGAGGTCAGCCTCTTCTTGGCAGTAAGAGCTATAGTCATGTCTGATTAGGGACCACAAACAACAGTTTTGTTTTCTGTAGTGGCAGAAGGGATCACTCGCAATATCATGATAAAAACTGTTCGTGAAATTGATTTTCTATTTTATAGATGGCCATATTAGTGACTCACTCATCCTGGGTTGTTGTTATTCATTTGAAGTCGTGAAAAAAGGGTCTACGGAGTCAGAATTGAGAAATCTTACACCTAAAATCTTTCGCAATTAATTTTTGATGTAATTTACTTGATATTTATTGCATGTTTTAGCATTTAGTAAAAGGTTTAATAGGCTTTTCATTATCGGAAAACCGTGATCCAGTAATTGAAATAAAGGCACTACTTAGAATGTAGTGACTGTATGTAATCCCTATGCGAGGATAGGGAATTAAGAAAAACTTTTATATGAGAATAGGGAATATAGAATGAATTATTTATATGCAGAAAAATTGAAGAGTGTTTTTTTTTTCAATTTCTAGACTCTGTTATTTCAAAACACTGCATCAGGAAGATTTTCAGTGGCTTCAGACGGGACTTTGAGAATCGAGCGAGTACAACTCGGGGACACTGGTCAATATGAGTGTGAGGCCATCAATGGCCTGGGCTCAGCCAAAGCCTCAGCAAGGCTTGAAGTCAAAGGTAATGGATAAATACAAGCAAAAAATGGAAATAACTAGAATTGTAGGATATGTGGCTAATAAAACCAAGGAAAATAAGATTCTAATTTGAATATGTTGTAATAAATGGTTTTCTCTGTACTTGTGAACTTCTGTTTTCAGAATCTGACCCACTTCTGTTTTCAGTAAATGACACAAGGCCACCCCCTATCATTAGGATTGGCCCCCAGAGCCAGAATTTGCCCACAGGGGAGGTGGGTTTCCTCCATTGTGAGGCATATGGGGATCCAAAGCCCAAAATATGGTGGCTAAAGGATGGCAGACCAATCACTGCTAATTCCAGAATCATTTCTCTTAGCTCTGGGACTCTTCAGATATCAGGTAATCTAAAATAAAAACGGGTTTAATTTAAAGAAAAAAGCCAGGTAGAATTGAAAAGCATATTCTTGTTATTTTACAAAACTGTATAAAATGTATATGACATTTAAACTTTATTGATTTGATGGTGGAAAGGAAAATGTTTTTTTAACAGATCTTCAAGAGTCAGACTCCGGGAATTACACTTGTAAGGCATCTAGTGAGACCGGAGAAACATCACAGTCAGCTACATTACTGGTCAAAAGTAAGAAAAAATACAGATCACATTCATCGTAGTAAAATTCTATACACTGGTAATAAAACAGAGAGATATAGATATTCATGCTCTTTTACAGAGTCTAACAAGAATGTGACATTCCATCGTACCCAGGATGTGAAAACTTTTCCTGGTCCACCATCCAAACCAACTGTTGTAGAGGTCCTGACCAATTCCATTAAACTGTCATGGCAACCCAACAATAACCATGGAGACTCACCTGTTTATGCATACATTGTAGAATACTTCAGTCATGAAACATCAGAGGTAAGATTTAGAGTCTTCAGATTGAATCAGTTTGTGGTTTGTAATCTGTACAGGGATTATAATGGTGTGATCATGTGAATACTTGTTTTATTTTTCCAGGGCTGGGTTGTGGCATCCGATTCCGTTCCACCTACAACAACATCTGTCCAACCAACAACTTACACTGTGACCAATCTGAAACCAGATACAACCTATGTATTCCTGGTGCGAGCAAGAAATTCTCATGGTGTCGGGGTACCAAGTGAACTGTCGGATCCCATTAGCACACGGAGTAAGTAGAGAGCAACGTGTAGGAGACTTTAACTTTTTTATGTACACAAGTAAATACCCAGGGTCTTCTGTCATTTGATAGGAGTATTCTGTAATTAAGCACAATGTGTTATAGTTAATGCTTGTTAATGAAATTGTTACTATTTTTCAGCTGTAACGGACAATTCTCGAAATACCCAGTTGACCAGGAAACAGATTCAGAATAGATTGCAGGGCATTGTGGTGGAACTCACTGCAGTGGAACCACTGCCAGCTGCTGTTGAAGTCAGGTGGAAGGTAAGTCCACTTTCAAATTATAGTGGTGGAAATGTGGATGAATGGCAATGAAGGAGGTCAAACTATAATTTTTTTTTTTTATTAAAGGTGAATGATAGGCTTATATTGTATGTATAAATTGAAAATTTTCTATTTTTTAAGAGAATTTGAAACTCTTCTGTAAAACTGATTTTTCATGACATGATTGTAACATTGTAGGTTCACAAGATGATGGCTATCATTGACAAATTTGTGATTGAGTACAGAGAAATACGGGACCTCAAAACGGGTAAAATGGGCAGGATGAACTCGGTGACGGTCAGTCGTACATCACTATCCTACACCATACAGAACCTACAAAGTCACCAGTGGTAAGACAAATGTGCATCTGTAGACAATTAATTTGTATAATGAAGAGCAATCAAAATTATTTGTTAAGATCATGTCACTCTTTCTTTGTGTCATGAATTTTCATACGCTGAATTGATCAAGAAAATTGGACATAATAAGTACCGGTAATCAAGTTTTGATGTGTTTTTGTTTTTTGCATTCTTTATATGGTAGTCATCATAATAAAAATGCTGTAGTGCTATGCCTGTTGGCAGGAGAAATTCTCATGGGTTACAGAAAATTTAGAAATCCACCATTGGTACTTGTAATTATTGACTGTATATGCATACAATTCCATGAGCTGGGTTCTCAAATTTCTCCAAAGTGATCTGGTAAAAGCTTTTAATGATGATTGAAAACCTACTTTACTTATGAACCATACAATGTCAATTGTAGGCTTAATTATTAATAAAAAATGTTATATCACCATTAGATACAGTTTGTAGTGTTAAGACCACTGAAATACAGTGGTGCCGCGTTTATCCGGATGCCGTTTATCCGGACACTTCACCTTCCGGACGATATTTTTGGGGAACCGATTTTTTCCACGTTATTCTGTCTCATTAATCCAGAGATTCGCGTCCCGCATCCGGACGGTCGATTTCTACTACAAAACGTAATAGTTCGTTAAAAAGTGACTCGTTTATCCGGACGGTAATTTTTCAAGAAAAGCTTTTTCACACTCATCTTGCAGTAGTGTTAATTGTTGTAAAAACATTGGTCATGCAGTCAGTTTGAAGGCGGTTACCTGTGACCTATAAACAATAGCGTCTATAATTAGTGTGTGTTTACCCCAATTTAATCACACGTCTATCATGAAGCTCGAGGAATTTCACTTACTCTGTGCATTAATCAAATAATAATCCATTCAAATTCATGTTGCTAATTGTATATACATCGGTAAATTCGTGAGAATTTTGGAGAGTAATGTTGTAAATAAAATGAACAAAAAAGTTATGAGCAATTTCGTAATGGTCTTGATCAAGTTGATTGCGTTAGCTTAAAATATCATTTTCCATTTCTAAAAACGTAAATATATTTGAAATGCTTTTCTCCCCATTAGACAGCTAGAAAAGGTACATAGTTGAAGAAATATCTTTCTATTTAATGCACTACCGTTTATAAACGTACATCACTTTAGAAAAGAAATATAAAACTGGCGTTATACATTTAGAAGTTGATTACGTTTTTCAAGGTATTTTTTGTGATCGAAATTCAAACTTAGAGTCTTTAGGAAAAAGATTTGATAATCATTAAGATTGCTCGTATTTACGTTGAATATTTACAATACTTTCACTGATTGCGCGTGTTTGAGTTAGCTTGCAGTGTACAGTTACTATAGTAGACCTGTGTAAAGAATATACGGGTATATACGGGGTTAGTTTATATTTGAACATTTTCAGTGATGATGCCGAACAGTTCTTCATATCATATGAGCTTCAATAATTATAAAATATGGCGAAATAAAACAACATAATAGATCAAAATTTGCTCAGCACATGAATTCACATGCCAAAGAGAAGGTGAATAAAATTCCCTGCATTAAAAAGGAGGTCGCAGCGTAAAATTGCCTATCATTTTTTTTATTGTATAAATTACATTTTAATATATTTTTTCTTTACTTAAGTACTTCTTTTAAAGCTAAAAAATAAAATCATTAAACCAAAATATCAAAGTTTTTTCCTTTGCCTTTACATTTGTTACCAGTATGTGCATATACACATGTTTGGAGGTGTTTTTTTTTTTTTTAGAAGCGATTCTCTTATCCGGACAATTCATTTATCCGGACGTTTTCATTGGGGACAGAGGCATCCAGATAAACGAGGCGCCACTATATATAGGAATACAATGTTGAACTTTATTATTGTCTAGGTATAGTATTTGTATCAAGGCCTACAGCCAGGACATAGCCACTCAGTGTAGCCAGCCCATGAAAGTCCAGCCCACAGAACCCAGGAGAGGCATCAAATTCCCTCCTCAACATATCACCGCTCCCTCCCACGTGGTCATCCATAAAACCACTGACACTAGCATCTCACTACAGTGGCTTCCTCCAAATGATGTCACACATTCCAACATCAAGTCATATGAGGTAAATGCAATAATACTGTAAACTAACTATCAACTATTTGCGACAACTCATATTTGTGATATGTCAGAATGAAATCCATCCATGATTGACCCAGGAAATATTCTGCATATTGGTTTACGACAAGAAATATTCACAAGTATTAAAAATAATGTTGCAAAACTGGGTGATATTTCTGGCACACAAGTGAAGGTGATTTACAGTATTTTCTTCAATTTCTTCCACCAACCAAAACATTAACTTGCTTTTTTTATGTAAATTAAAAAATTAAAAGAAAAGAAAAAAAAGAAGGCATATCCAGTACAAAATGAATTCAAATTTGATGTAGATATCCTGCCTGAGTAAAGAGAACAAGCACAACTGCAGCAGAAGTATACCAGCCAATCACACCAGCTATGTCTTAGAGAACCTGAAAGCTGACCAGACGTACACGGTCAAGATAGCTGCTAGGACCATCAGTGGAGTGGGCTCCTGGAGCAAGGAATATGTCATCGGTAAATATTGCCAACATCATTTCTGAGCTTGAAAAGGATATTTTTATTTTGTTGACTTAAAATTTCACTATATAGAGTGTAAAATTAGATTCTTCAGACTAAAACTTTTGATTCAATCAGTGAAGCGAAGGATATAGGGTAGAATTATTTGGTTTGATAAGTCATTGGCATCAAGATTGCTTATGAATTTTCATTTGAAGTTGACTTTAAAACACTGTTCATTGATGTTAGGTCTAAATTTTTCTATTTACTTAAACTGGTGCAAATAGTGCTGATCCAACCTGAGTGGAAATTAAGTTTGAAAGGCCAGTATTGCACAAAGGAATAATTTCGTGCAAAATGTTGCCTGCAATACACATGAAATGTCCTCTTTTTATGTAATGGATACTATAAAACACTTCAACTAATGTCTCAAATGACAATTTCTACAACTGATGTGATGCAATCACTCATTAAAATGCACTGCATTCCCAGAATATTTCCAATTGCAAAAGAAAATTAAATGCATTGCTTTATTAATGTCATGCTATATATTTCCTCCAATCGTGGAAAAATTTGAAGGCATCTGAGGCATAAATTGAGACTGAGAAGAGCAATGCCATTGTTCTTTTGAAATATGAAGACCTAAATGGTTATGGTGTGTGATTGATGGCTGGAATTAGATAACTATTGCAAATTGAGTCTTAATCTGCTAGTCTTAAGGGGGACTGTCACCTGATCCATGAACCCTCTCAGTTGAGAGGTAGACTGGTTCCTTTCAAATAATAAAAATGAGTTTTTATGAGCCCAGCTGAGGGGCACACCAAGAAAAATTGTTCATTTCCAAGTGACAAAAAAATTTGAAGCATTGGATCTTAGTAGGTGATTGGGCAAGGTTGCCTGTCACTTTGAGCACTTGTCCTCCATATTGTGAGAGAAAGACGTTCTTGCTCTTGGCTCAAGTGACTCATTGGGACTGATAAAATTGCATTTTAGGACCTCATAATCTTGCTAGTTCAAGCAATCGGACAGAATTAAACACAGTCTTTTTAATGGCGGAAATTAGCTTTTCGTGGCAGTAATTTCATTAGTGATTAAGCCAACATTTTTAGAGAAACATTTATTTCCTATCCCTTTCATCAGTGTTATATGTAGAAATAAAATGCATTTTGTCCATTAAGTAACTGCATCGTAAAGAGAAATTCCCATATGGTAGAAAGGTTCCTAACAATGTGAAAAAATGTTCTTCACACAACAGTTTTGTTTCTTGAATCCTTATGTTAAAAAAAGGAATCCAATCAAAGCTTAACAGTCTAAACATTTAACTAAAACATTGTCACATGAATTGGCTTTTGAAGTTTTTTGCCTCTATTCAAGTTGAAATGAAGCATTTTATTTCCCCTGATGCATCGCTCAAATTAATGAGTTTTCCATACAATAGATTGATTACTTTTATAACTCTATCAGAGCTTAATGAAAATTTATTTATTGCGAAATTTCATTGGTCTGCCGTTAAATGCTGGAAAGACTTAACAGTCTCAGCAATTTTCAAAAGGCATTGTAAGGAGAAGTTCAATGTAGCAAATAATATTGAGAAAGATATGAAACGATGTTTTCACCTCCACTAACTGAAGAGTGACACTGTGATCTGTCAAGTGCAACATAGATAAATTCTTTCTTATTGTTTTCTCATTCTCTGGCCATTTATTGATAAACAGTTATCATTGCAATGAAGCAATAGAAGATGGCAGTCAGGCAAAATTGAATCTTCTTGTATCATAACCACAATTAAGGACAATCTATTTAGAAATGTGGGAGATTTTAGATGCTTTGGAGAGCTTTCAAAATGAAAATTTAACTTGTCCTTTGTTGAGAGGCAGTCATCTGCAAGACAATAGCAGTTGCATGAGACACATGGGGGTAGTTGAATTTAGCGACCTGATTGTATCTCATGCTGCTCATGTTGAAGCCAGTTTCTGACGGTGACAAACTTTGGCACTGGGGGACTCTTTGAGCTTATTGGTAGAACCTCTCCTAATAACTCAATATTTCGATTACAGAATGATAAATATGTTATGGTAATTCTCAATTTGTGATTTGATCTGTCTAATTAGAAAGCAAGTGTGACATTAATCAAGCTAGAGGGAGCCAACTTTCCTTGCTGCTATAATAAAAAGTTGATTTTTTAGACTGATAATAGTCTGTCTTTGTATTGACAGATTAATCCATGTATTTTTTTTTCCTTGCCTCTGTGCTTGATTATATCAAGATGTAAGCTTGTGACTAATGTCAAATAAGGTGATGAGTAATACGACACACACCGCTTGTGTATAAAGTACAACATGAACCATCCAGAATCTGTCTATTCTGACACCTTTTTACTCTGTTCGAAAAAAATATTCTATATTTAAAAAAGAAAACCATGTTAGGGGGAGTTCAACAAAGAATAAAAGAGGGAGAGAAAAAATAAGATTTAGTTTTTAAAAAAGGATTTTTGATTGTAGGGCCAGAGAAGGAGAGTCTGATGAAGCAGCCCTGGTTCATTGGACTTCTGATCAGTATTATTGGGGTCACACTGTGGTTTGCTCTGTGCATCTTTGTGGTGTGGCTGTGTAGAAAAAGGAAAGCCATGAAGAAACAGAAAATGCAGGAAATGTATAGTGGTAAGGCTGTTTATATTATTTTATAAAGATCAATTTCTATAATTAACTTTGTATCTGAATATGTTATAAAGAGTCGTATATCTGTATCTCTAGAAAGAATATGTATATCTAGTAACTGAAGAAATTCCATATATCTTGATAGTTATTATTGCACTGAGCTTTTTCAAAATTGTGTATACCTGCATTTACATTTTATGATATAAACTTTAAAGTTTGATTGCTTTTTGTTAGTATTTTGTACCTTAATACATGTATTACTAAATAATTTGTTATGTGACAAAGTTATCTCCCTTCCCAGCCCCACCTTTTGGAACTTTGCATGTTTTATAAAATTGCTTTCTTTTGTATTATAGTTCCCAACTATGCAAAATCTGATGACAGCAATAGAAACAGCTTTAATTATTATGCTAAATATGGATACAGCCAAAAAGATGCGCAGAATCGAGCAGGAGGTAAACAAACAAATTGTTTATATTCCTGTAATTCTGCCACGCAAAACAGCTTCTCTTGGAGAGAATATGGTTTAATAATAAACAATAACATGCATTTTCCTTTTTATTTTGCTAGGTATGACTCAAATGGCACCTGAGTTTGCTCAGCTGTTGGAACAAAAGGACATGGAAATGCAGCAGGGCCAGGGACCTAGTGTGTACAATGTGCCCCAGATGAAGACATTTTATCAGAAGAAGGACCCCGTGGCTCCTTATGCCACCACCACCCTGATCAATGCCGGAAATGCAGTGGGCGGACATTCCATGCAAGATCACATGTTCCGCCCCATCACTCAACACAGTCAACAGAGTGGGTCTGGAGACTCGGGGTGTTGTAAGCATGAGTGTAGCGGTGACTCCAACACTAGTCATTCTAACACAGGTGAGAATCTACTTGGTCTGACTACATAATTATATGTATTGCATTTTTGGCCAATTATTCTTCCTAAGTTGTTACATTACAAAGAACCTTCATGCATTTCATCTTTTTTTTTTTTTTGTTTTTTGGTACAATATGCTCAATTCTCATCAGTTTTTGCATTCTTGGTTGCATGATAGCTGAAACAATATACTTTGGCAATGAATCTAGAAATCTTTTTTGGGCTATTTATTTTGAAACCTTGAAGGAAAAAAAAGCAGACAATGGATTCTGTGCTCAACTTGATTTTTAGCACATCAGTGTGCAGTCTTCAGGAAATGTTTTTGGCCTATTTGTTTCCAAACTCTGAAAGCTGAATTGTCTAACACAAAAGGTTTTCCATTTGCTACACTGCAAAAAATAGAATTTCTTGCATTATTGTAACAGAAGCGATGATGAGTGCTTGTAATAAGTTATAGCAGCTAAGTAGATTTGTTGTCTGGATCCATTAATTACAGGTCGTGGTATTTTGTTTTAAGAAAATGTGTTTCTCACTGTCAGAATTGGTGTAAAGTGTTATCACCCTATCCATACTGTTTTTATTTGATGAAAGAATTAGATCAATTATGTAACAGTTGCTCTGATTGGTCTGAAAAATTAACTTTACATCTGGATCTTGTAAATAACAGTAGCAATAAAATTCTTTTGTTATCAGCGCAGATATGCTGTTGAGAAAAGTAAAACAATGTAATGAAAGATGTCACACTTATTTGGACAACTTCCAAAAACGGAACCAGCTTTTCAAATTTTTTGTGTTCATTTTCCTTTAGGAGTTCCCGTGGATCATGCAGATGCTATGCAGAGTCCAACTAGTGACAGTGGGAGTCACACAACAGATGAAAATGGATTTCTGCTGAAGAAAGGAAAAAAGCCACTTAAACAAATCACCCAACCAAAGCAGGCCATGGTTAACTGGGCAGAATTTCTCCCACCTCCTCCTGAACATCCACCACCCCCAAGTGAAATGAACATGTCTCAGCATTCATCTGGAAATTCCTCTACATCCCAGCAGTATGCAGAGATCAATTGTCTGAATCGTGAAATGGGAGCACGGAGCCCCATGTCGCCTATGTCTAAAATTTCCTCCTGCTCCTGTCCTGTCCCCCACAATGGTACCCCTGTGTCAGGATGGAACATGCCCCCTTATTCTGATACAGGGTGTGTGAGGTGTTGTTCCCCTAAGTACTTTGAAAATGTGCATTACCCACCAAATCAGTATAATATGGTTCAAAGAACTCAGTCCCCCAGAGGGCAAGAGTGGAATAACTGCCCAAGGGGGCATGACACTTGGGGTCAGCGGACAATAGCTTGTATGAATGCTTCAAGGGGCACTCCCACAGACTTCAAGTGTCGAACTTGTCACAGTGATCAGGAGCAAGGGGGCCCCATGCCACAACTTCAGAACTATAAGATTGTGCCACACTGTGAAAATGATTATCAGTTCTTACATGAATCGGAGCAAGGGCCATCTAGTTCATACAACATGCCTCCCAGCTACACAGGACTTTATAATGTTCATGGAGATGGAGGGCAATGTGTGGAACATCCTTGTCAGTCAAATATGGCAGAGCCCTGCTCTCCTGTGTACCATAATAATAAGTAAGTGTCCAAAAAGAACAAAGTTTAAATACTGTAAAATCACATTTCGTGGGGTCAGATTTTTGTGGTTAGAGAAAAACTGTGGGTTCATGAGGATTTGATTTCGTGGATGAAGAATTATTGAGTAGTTGCGTATATGAAGTTTTACATTTCTGAATTCATCAGTCTCTTCATACCTTGAATACAACAAAAATCCCCCTCGAAAATTAGTGATTTCACAGTATGCTCAGGTCTGATTTAACATGAGGAAGGAAGTAATTATTTTCAGTTTTCCTTTTTAGTTTTTAATATTTTAACCAATATTTACAGATAATTGAATTCTTTTCTAATTACCAGAATGGATGGCCACCACATGAACATAGGAGTGGATGGTTACCATAGAAACGCTGACTCGCCTGTCTCAGACAATGGTCCAGATTATGCTGGTGAGTCCACTGAATTGGAGACTGAGGATGAGAACTCTCCCAGAAAGGAGGGAGAAAATGAGGGTCAGGACGAGGGCGGTAACATGTCAGGTATTGGGCAGATTTTGGTGTGATAAAGTACGTGGTTTGCATCATCTGCTAAAAGATAATGCTTTATGGAGCTATCTCTTTTGGTACAAAAATTGATTTTATTGTTTCATCATAAATATGTAAGAAAACTGTAAATTCAAAGCTCATGCATTAGCATTGTCAGGATGGTGCAAACAGCAAGGCCCATGTGTGTGTGTCGGTGATTTTTGCTTGCCAGAGCAGAAAACATCATGTATGCTGGAATATGCGTAGCTTCAATGATGACAGGAATGTTTTTTTCAGAATTTAAAACATCGATTTAAAATTTTTCTTAAAGGAAACAGGTGTGAAAGAAGTCATCAGTTCAGAATTAAAATTACAAAATATTGTTCCTGTCTTGTATTGAGCACATAATGCATGCTTAGCTTAGCATATACCAAACTGTCACACATGATTGATATAGCTATAGCTACTTTTTACTGACTTAGCTATAGCTATGTAGCTATGAAGGCTTGTTGTGTAAGCTTATTTTTCTGCCCAACACAGAACTGGACATGTTACTGCTGCCACCAAGAGAGCCTCATTTTGAATTTGAAAATATTAGTGTCATGATATAATGCTTGCTGCAGCTGCACAAAGGATAGTGGTGCATGATATGAATAATTAGTCCACAGTAGTATTATACGGATTTATTATTTAGATGTATAACTTAGAAAATATGATCACCTGGTGGAAAAGTTGCTTATGACTATAATGCATAGAATATATAGTATTCAGACTGGATATAGGTACTCTTTATTGCTAGCTAGTCTCATTCTTAAGTACATACAATATTCTATTATCTAATACTTCTGCTTCCTCTTGAGCATCTTAACTAGTTCTTTTCTGAAAAAAAAAACATCTAGGAGTTGCTTTCAAAGCCTTGCTTTCTAACACAGAATCTCTGAAAATACTAGCAATCTTTGCAGTGATTAGTGCATTTTGAACAGATTTTTTCTGCCAGATTTTCCTGAACTGAGAGCTTTGTCAGAAATTTGAGGTTACAATTTGCACTATATTTTTCCCCTTAGGCATAGAGACTTGGCCCAGTTACACAGATCAGTGCAACACAGAGGACAGTAGTGATCATTCCAGTTGTCATAGCGACAGTGATGAAGCATTCCTAAATGAGGCTGACTTTGCCAGCACTCTTGCCAAAGCGGCAGAGATGTCTGGTTTAACAGTGGTGGGTTCCACTGTGTCCGATCCAAATGCAGACAAGCAAGGTGTGAAATATTCGTTGCAACTTCCTATACTGTTGCCATCATTAAGTTAGCACTCATTTCATTAGGTCAGATAGCTGGCATGTTACATACAAAATTGTAGATGTTAATCTTGGATTTGAGTATGGTCGAATGATAGATTTTAAGTACAATGTACATATCAATTAGTGAGTTAGTGCTGCTGTATTGAGAGATAGTGTTCAACAGTGAAAACTGTGCTATTATATGAATGGCTGCAATAAAGAGTACTGTAACCAAGCTATACAATAAAAGATGTGTGTACTAGACAACTAATCATTATTTATAATCTCTGTAGTTGTGAAGAAGCAGAGGCGACACTATCGACCCCGCCCCACCAGCCCATACAGCACTGATAGTAACTTCAGCGAAGTTGTACGCAAACCATATCCGAAGTCACAACGAAAGAAACAACTCATGGACCAAGGTATGCCATCATTGGATGTTCAGAAACGGAGTACAGTAAAACATGCTTGTAGCGAAGACGTTTATAATATATAGATTGTAAACCAGACAGAAATAACAAATTATGTTTATAATGAAGCAAAATCGCCCTTCCCTGGCACTTCGCTATAGGCGTGTTTTATTGTATTTGTTCTGTTGTTGAATCTGAATTATTTGAAACTTGATATAGAATTAGGACAATTATGGATGTAAACCTGATTTGATTTTCCAGGAAAGTGGCCCAACAAGAGAGACTCTCCTTCTGGATCTACTGCCTCCCAGAGTCAGTCCAAATATTCTCAACATGGTGAGTTCAATCTACTCTGTACCAACTAGAGGAAACTTATCTTACAGAAAAAAGAAACACTATTAGAAAACATCATTAATCAATGTAGACATACCCAGCACTTTATAATACAAATCCTCTTCACTTATAGATGGTAATATACCTTCATACAACAAACCTAACTTCCCAAACGCTGTCCCACAAAAAGCATGCCGACCTAAATTCCAACCTCAGCTCTCTATAAATAAATCTGAAGATTCTAAAGATGAGGGGCAAGATAGTGGAATAAACGTAGAGCCCACTTCTAAAGAGGGACTACGTAAGTTCTCTTCCTCACAATCGACAACATAGAGCACTGCTTGCATTTTCTGTATCAGTTGCTTATACATATATTAATCTGGCCCTATTGAAGTATTCATGATTTTGTCTGAAAACTGCTGAAGAATTTTTTTGAAATTGAATTTTATTTCATTTCAGCAGGAACACTGAAGGTTTGAGACAGAGAAAAGGTCCTTTCATCTCTTTGTGCCATCAATTTCCCTATTCCAAAGAAAGCCTGCTCATCCATTGTAGTCCTGTTGGCTGTTGTTATGTAAAAGAGTGCTTTTAGTGCCATATGCTAAACTGTAGCTTCATTATGCATTGTATGCCAACCTATGAACCACTTGGTCCACAAGAAATTCAAAAAAAAAAATGGAGTGGCCTATTTGTCTGACTACTTAACAGATTCCAATTGACTCAGATTTGTAGAAGATGTCCAATGTAGAAATCTGATGACAATCAAATGTCCTGTGCTGTTTGGATTTTTGGACTACAGATGTATGGATGTTTTAGAAGGATGACTGCACAGATTTTAATCAACTCGGTGCTTGTTTCAAAAGCAATATACTCTGTCAAATTCAAGACTTCTGCTGAAGCAGATCCATATCCAAATATTGTGATGGTGTTCATTAGGAAATCCATTATTGACCTATAAACTGGCAATATACATGTATATTTGTTATCTTCCACTGTTGACGATGTGTTCAAATGGCTGTATTACATGTTTGTCCATGTTCACCGTTCGTGACGGAAGGCATAACAATGTTCTGTATTGTGGACTCAGCTAGGATGTCGTCTGCTTCAAAATGAAACTAATGTACTTTTTCAGAATGTTAAGAATTGGAACTACAGTAGTTTAATGCAAAAAATTACTCTGTTACAAAAATAAAAGTATAAACATGCAGGGCTAAAACTCTGTTTTGCAATAAACCTGCATTGTAATTTTGCTTTGACTTATAAGTTTTACCACTTGTTGCATGTCACTCTCATTTCAGCATTCAGATAAATGCTGATAGATGTGAAATCAGCTGATGTATAGAAATTGTATGTCAAAAAAGTGTATTTATTGTGTTAAAATGTATGAATGATGTGTGCACAAGAATTGTTCATTAAGCTGTGATTAGTGGGTTGCAAGAATGTGAGTTTTAAAACATCTTATTTTAGCATAATTATTTTTTGTGATATTTTGTTCATTAGCCTTTGTTACTTTTAAGATGCTTCTATGAAAAGTATGCTGCAATGTAATTTTTTTTTTTAAATTATATTTTGGTTCTGATGATTTCGTTTTATATACTGAGAAACATTCTGTTAATTTGTTATTGTTAACTGGTGGTTTTAGGTAGAAGTTCAAAAAGTAGATGGTTTAATAGTTAAATCCTGAAGATCAGGAATGGATAAGAAATCCCAATAGCTGCTTCCTAATCTTAATTAATATTCTAGTCTTGTATGGATCAGCATAATGTTTATATGTTGTCTGTGTCATGACATAGTATCATGTTTACTTTTTTCTGTGACACGATTGGCAGATGTAAAAGTTGTCTTTCTTTTTTTCCTGTGCAATAAAAAAACTGTTCTTGTAAGGGAAAAAACAAGATTTTAAGAACAAAAAAAATCTATTTTTTTCTTTAAGACTTTTGTTGAAATTTTGAAGCAGTAATCTAATGAATGTACTTAATCAACATAATCACACCCATTATACATCACAGTGTTTATATATCACATTTGATGCATATAAAAAATCAAAGCACAGGAAGGTGAAAGTAATGTGATATTTTGTGAAATCCTATGAAGTATGTAAATACCTTAAATCATGAATGTTTTTCATGCAATAAATCATAAAACTTGAAATGATGTACCTGTTATTTTATTGATAAATAAATGCAGTTGTATGATTGACCCCCCCATCCCCCACCCCACCCATCCTCTGCCCCAAACGAGAAAGTTTTCTATTGAGTCTTGGAGAGTTTAACTTGAAAAATAAATCCTCATACAGTTAAACCTGCCTAATCTGACATGCACTGGGAGATGAAATTTGTGTCAGATTAGACAGTCAGATTAAACAGTGTGATGTACATGGAAAATAGGAATGAAATTTTAAAGGTTGGAATTCACAGTGAAACGGATTGCATAGGTGTCAGAGTAGACAGTTTTCACTGTATATGTATTTTAGTAGAATTTAAGAATTTTACTGACAAAATTCTTTGTCAAAATTATATATGAACAAGACATTCCCACCCAACCCCCTTTCTCCTCTCTAATGTACACCTCTCGATTTTTTGTCAATGTGTAAGGTGAGGTTATGAAGTCCAAATGCACATTATTATGAAAGATATGCTAAATGAAGAGTCGAAGGTCAGAGAGGTCAGAAGTAACTGAATTCAGGAATTTGTGTGAAGAAAATTCCTCCTTAAAAGCTCTGACATTCAAACGAAGCAAAGAAATAACATTCTTTATGCAATTTAGAAGGAGGGGGCAGTTACAGTAAGGCATTCTAAAGGAAGCCAGACTTCATCATTTTTAATACAATCGCTGAAAAGAGGGAGGGGTCTACTTCCCCCGTCTTTATCTGTATGTTAGGTCAAGGTCACAAGGACGGAGACATAAGGAAGTGACAGTCCGGGGGTGATACTTTTGTTTGTTTGTTTGTTTGTTTGTTTTTTAATGTTTTTTTTTTTTTTTGTCAGAATGCATATGGCAAGAGTTTTTTTCTTGTTCACATATCTCAAAAGTTCTAAATTTTTCGTTTTAATTGCAACACGTAATACAGTTTCATAAACAGTTTGCCATAATAAAGTATAACAATTGACTAACTTTACCACCTTTAGATTACAATACATATTCCTTGAATGTAATAATATGCAAAATAAAAAGGGAAATAAAAAAAACACACACACACACACACATTAATGGTCAATTAAACAGGAATCATTGACATTAATTTGCTGAGAATATCAGTTTATTCCAAAGTGGAAGGCCCAACAGATTGGAGGATCGACTTACATGTACATGTCCAAAACTTATATTATAGGCCCTTACGAGGAACCAGGGTCTTCTACCAATATATTCTATTTGCTGACATCGTGGTTGAACCCCCTCAATACAATGTATACATGTTCTTCAGTTCGGCATCAGAGATCTTACACAAAGTTTGATGTTTTGCGAAAAATGCATGTGTATAATATACATATATTATGCATGTATTAATCTTGTTAATTTGTTTTATGTTATTGTTGTCCATGACTGTATGCCGACATGGTAATTGTCAATAAAGTGAATTGAATTATTAAATTGGGCCCAGAACCAATACACCCAAAGAAAGATAATCGAGAATGTATAGTTTGATCGTCTACGTAGTGGTCGGTGGAGGCAATTGCTATCCGACTGTCCTCCAGTTAATCACAATTATAATTGCTATTTTAATTTGCAGGCTTATTTAATTGTTATGAATGCGAAAGGGTTATTATAATTTTTTTTTTATGTATATGTCCATTTATATTGACTAGAGACATATGTTATTTCTGCACTGACGATTCGCCGAAATCAAACCCAGTAATTACTTTTAATTCTTTTCCTTTTTTAAAATTTAGGTTTCTCATCAAGATACAATTTATAAAGTTTATAAAACATGACGAACTGCAATAATCATGGCCGTAGGAACCGGGAGGGGGCACGGGGGACGTGCCCCCCCCAATAATTTTGCCAATATATAGAATGCTATAGTAGAAAACATAGCTACTATATGCTTGTGCCCCCTTAATAAAAACGTCTGATGACCTTCTTTTTTTTTTTGCTTGTCAAGGAATTTTTGGTAGTTGATAGTGCCCCTCCAACTGAAAACAAAAACGGAGGCCGCCCAAACCTGGAAAATGTATGTGGCTGTGCCAACTGTCCCAACTGAAATTGCTTCCTACGGGCCTGATAAGTATTCTAAACTAGAGCCGAGCTCGTTGCAATGCAACGAATAGGTCTTCCGTCGGAGCTCCGGACAGGACAGAGCGACCTTGAGTCAAGGTCATGCAACATTTTAAGGTTATAAACAATCCTGTAAGGGGCATCAACTTTCAATGTTTCAACAGTAGAAAGACAGTAAAGGAATGTAAAATTCCCCTGTCAGTGAACTTGAACTTGTCCAAATAACTTTGCGTCAAGCCATGACACATTCTGCAGCTGGTTAAGAGCAAACACCATCTTTATGTCACCGACATAAAAAAAAATCACAGTCACGTATTCTTTCAGACTATTCATCCAAAACATCATATTCTAAGTGGCCTCGAATTTAAGTCAAGGCCATTACACACTCTGGATGATATATTTATCATCTTTTCA